>NC_091304.1:19057869-19080369 GCF_038502225.1 Cherax quadricarinatus | reverse complement strand
ACTAGGCAGACACAGGTAAACAAAACAAAAAAGGACCAGGAAGATTTACATAAACAAGCAGTAATACACAAGGCTGGTGTCATACGTGCAAGGTTATCCACGGAGAAACATTACAAATTTTTTTGTAATGTTATCTTTTCAGTTGCTTTCTGAGGCTGCAGGTAACAAAGTTACGCGATCAGAATGGCTGGCCGGCAACTTACCGCCTGCCCAGTCGTTTACTGACAATATATTACGATATTTTCCTAAACACGAGGTCCTTAAAAAGATGTGATATCATTATGTGGATCCACCTAAAATTTGGAGGGCTTTGTAAGTCAGAAATTATAAGTTAAGTGCCACTTACGAAAGAACATTTTTTACCTAGTTTAGTATATTGGTGGGAAGTGAAGGCTGGTCTTGCAACACGGAATTATAAACTGAAATAAAATCCTTCTCTGCACCAAACTGGTAACGTCTGAAACTAAGTACAAGCAACAAGACAAAGCAACTTTTCTACTCTTTTAATTAAGACTGTGTCATCCAAGCTTTGAGACAAACATGCCAGTCCTTCTGAGGTTTCAAAAACTTTACTGCCCACGGAAATGAAAGCAAAGACACATTTAGCAGAGCAAGACTTCATAGGGACAACGTTTCACCCTTTACGGAGCGAAACACTGTCCCAATGGAAATCTATTCTGCCAAATGTTTTTTGTCTTCACACCTACTGATGACAGGTGTCAGGTGCACATAGACAATATATACCACATTGTGTCTATCACATGTCCACAGCTCTTGATAAATACTGCCATCAACAATAAAACCGATTTTTTTTAAATCAAATGAAAAAACAATGGTCAAAATATCAATCCTTTAGTAAAATTGTCGAAAATAGCGATCTAATAATAATAAAACCCATATGTATTATAAACAAAAAAAAATTATATATATTTACTCAAAATAAGTCATTATGATTAAAAATATATACTATTAATAATTTAAAATGTAAATAAATCAAAAGGTGCAAGATAGAAGCATAAAACACAGCAAGAAGACACAAGAAGCACCACAGGACACAGGAAGCACCACAGGACACAGGAAGCACCACACGACACAGGAAGCACCACACGACACAGGAAGCACCACAAGAAGCAACACAAAACACAGAAAAAACCACACGACACAGGAAGCACCACCAGGCACAAGAAGCAACACAAAACACAGGAAGCACCACAGGACACAGGAAGCACCACACGACACAGGAAGCACCACACGACACAGGAAGCACCACACGACACAGGAAGCACCACACGACACAGGAAGCACCACACGACACATGAAGCACCACAAGAAGCAACACAAAACACAGGAAGCATCACAGGACACAGAAGCAACATAGAACAAAGAAAGCAACACAAAACACAGGAAGCACCACAAGACACAAGAAGCAACACAAAACACGGGAAGCACACCACAGGACACAGAAAGCAACATAAAACACAGGAAGCAACACAAAACACAGGAAGCACCACAGGACACAGGAAGCAACACAAAACACAGGAAGCACCACTGGACACAGGAAGCAACAAAAAACACAGAAAGCACCACAGGACACATGAAACAACACAAAACACAGGAAGCACCACAAGACACAAGAAGCAACACACAACACAGAAAGCACCACAAGACACAGGAAGCAAAACAAAACGCAGGAAGCAGCACAAAATACAGGAAGCACAGCACACAGGAGGCACTACAAAACATAGGAAGCACCACAGGACACAGAAAGCAACACAAAACATAGGAAGCAGCACTGGACGGAGGAAAAGTCTATCAAAAACCTACCAACCAACACGATCTTCTCCACTTCTACTCTCACCACGACACCAAAACTAAACGTGGTGTAATTACAGGCTTTTTCCTGCGTGCACTCAGAATCTGCAGCAATGAGTTCCTTGAGGAAGAATACACTATAATTGAACAAGTATTTTCCAAACTTCACTATCCTCGTCACTTCATCAGAGACTGCAGACGACGGGTATTAAACATCTTCAACACACCCAGAGAAACACTGCCGAGAAGAGATACATAGTCCTCCCCACTAACTCAATTGCCAAACACGTTTCCAACATCTTTTCCAGTACCTCATTCCAAGTATCTACCTTCACAATCACGACCATCAAGGGCATTACCAGTAATAGACAGGACAAGCTTCCATCCTCTGGAGGGGTATACATAATCCTTGTAATGAGTGCAGCAAATTATACGTGGGCGAAACATCCAGAGACCTCCAAACACGTATTTCAGAACACCAGTACGCAGGCAGATCTGACGATTCAAGGAATGCCTGTGTTCAACACCGAAATTCACACAACCATTATCGCCAGAGAAGACAACACTCAATACCGAAGAATCCTGGAATCATCACTTATCTCTATATCCAATAACTTCAACCAGAACAACGGCTTCTGTAACATAGCTGAACCCATTACCAAGAAACTTCTTTATCGTTATCCCACATAAGAACATAAGAATGGAGGAACACTGCAGAAGGTCTACTCATATACTTATCCAATCTCTCTTCCAAGCTGCCCATGGTATTAGACTCTATAACCCTACTCGGTAGACTGTCACATGCAGCATTCTCCTGACCCAGCATTCTCAACCTGACCTCATCCTATAAATACTCACGCACCTTCCACCAAGGTAGATCTGTTTGTGACTTGATAAAGTCCACTGTGTGGGTAAAACGTTGTCAATAAAGGATCACATTATACTGCATATGTGTTTATATTTCCAAGCACCACTGGACCCAGGAAGCAACACAAAACACAGGAAGCACAGGACACAGGAAGCAACAGAAAACACAGGAAGCGCCACAGGACACAGGAAGCAACAGAAAACACAGGAAGTACCACAAGACATAGGAAGCAACACAAAACACAGGAAGCACCACAGGACACAGGAAGCAACACAAAACACAGGAAGCACCACAGGACACAGGAAGCAACACAAAACACAGGAAGCACCACAGGACACAGGAAGCAACACAAAACACAGGAAGCACCACAGGACACGGGAAGCAACAGAAAACACAGGAAGTACCACAAGACACAGGAAGCAACACAAAACACAGGAAGCACCACAGGACACAGGAAGCAACAGAAAACACAGGAAGTACCACAAGACACAGGAAGCAACACAAAACACAGGAAGATGCGCAAAACACAGGACGCACAAGACACAGAAGGCAAAATAAAACACAGGAAGCAGCACAAAACACTGGAAGCACAGCACACAGGAAGCAAAACAAAGCACAGGAAGCAGCACAAAACACAAGAGGCACTACAAGACACAGGATGCAACACAAGACACAGGAAGCAACACAAAACACAGGAAGCAAAACAAAGCACAGGAAGCAGCACAAAACACAAGAGGCACTACAAGACACAGGATGCAACACAAGACACAGGAAGCAACACAAAACACAGGAAGCACTAAAAGACACAGAAACATAAAACACTGGAAGCAACACAAAACACAGGCACCAACACAAAACATAGGAAGCAACACAAAATACAGGAAGCAACTCAAGACACAGGAAGCACTACAAAACCCAGGAAGCACTACAACACACAGGAAGCACTACAACACACAGGAAGCACAACAAAATACAGGAACACAAAACACAGGAAGCACTACAACACACAGGAAGCACTACAAGACACAGGAAGGAACACAAAACACTAGAAGCAACACAAAACACAGGAAGCAAAACAAAATACACTAAGCAACACAAAATATAGGAAGCAACACAAAATATAGGAAGCACCAGAAAACACATGAAGCAACACAAAACACAGGAAGCACTACAAGACACAGGAAGCACTACAAAACCCAGGAAGCACTACAACACACAGGAAGCACTACAACACACAGGAAGGAACACAAAACACTAGAAGCAACACAAAACACAGGAAGCAAAACAAAATACACTAAGCAACACAAAATATAGGAAGCAACACAAAATATAGGAAGCACCAGAAAACACATGAAGCAACACAAAACACAGGAAGCACTACAAGACACAGGAAGCACTACAAAACCCAGGAAGCACTACAACACACAGGAAGCACTACAAGACACAGGAAGGAACACAAAACACTAGAAGCAACACAAAATATAGGAAGCAACACAAAATATAGGAAGCAACACAAAATATAGGAAGCAACACAAAACACAGGAAGCAACACAAAACACAGGAAGCAACACAAAACACACGAAGCACTACAAGACACAGGAAGCATCATAAAACACAAGAAGCACTACAAGACACAGGAAGCACCACAAAACAGGAAACAACACAAGATACAAGAAGCAACACAAGATACAGGAAGCAGCACAAAACACAGGAAGCAACACAAAACACAGGAAGCAACACAAAACCCATGAAGCAACACAAAACCCAGGAAGCAACACAAAACACAGGAAACAACGCAAAACTCAGGAAGGAACACAAAACACAGGAAGCACTACAAGACACAGGAAACACCACAAAACACAAGAAGCAACACAAAACACACGAAGCACTACAAGACACAGGAAGCAACACAAAACACAAGAAGCACTACAAGACACAGGAAGCATCATAAAACACAAGAAGCACTACAAGATACAGGAAGCACCACAAAACAGGAAACAACACAAGATACAAGAAGCAACACAAGATACAGGAAGCAGCACAAGACACACAATGCACAACAAAACACAGGAAGCACCAAAAGACAGAAGAACCACCACAAGACATGAGAAAAACCACAAGACACAGGCAGCCGCAAAAGACACAGGAAACACAAGACAACCTCAGAGGAAGACACAATACTGCCACAACAAACAACAAAAATTCTCTTGCAGAAATATAAACAAACGGAGGTCTAAAAACACATCGTCCTCTGGGAACGCTGCTAACGAACGGGATAAATCTGTTTACGGTGAGAACCCAAGAGGAATATTGACCCCGTTCCTGTTGAAGGGCGGCCTGGGATTCTCTTTGCGCCTCATGGCAAAGGGTCGACCTATTCTCCAAGGGCGGGTGGGTGTCCAAGTCTCTTTTCCTAGGTCAAACCCAAATAAAGACAACGATAACCACGCTGTACCCCGGGATAAAAACAAAGATAACCAGGTTCCAGAGCGGGATAAAGACAAAGATAACCAGGTTACAGAACGGGATAAAGACAAAGATAACCAGGTTACAGAGCGGGATAAAGACAAAGATAACCAGGTTACAGAGCGGGATAAAGAGGAGGGGGTGGCAGAGAGACTGACAGCCCCTTCCCAGCAGCTACTCGTTGATGGTGCCTGGGAGGAATAGCTGATGGAGTTGCCTGTGTGTGGGTGTCAGGTGATAGAGGCAGTGGTCAGTGTTTGTTGTGCTGAGACCATCAATCCTCGCCTGAGTGCACCAGCAGGATTAGCAGAGGGAAGGGGAGGGGAAGTAGAATGGGGAGGGAGGGGAAAGACTGGGGAGAAAGGAGGAGGAGGAGGAGGAGGAGGAGGAGGAGGAGGATAAGGTATGTAATGCAGAAAGGGATGGAGGAAGGAGGGGAGGGAAGGGAAAGAGGCAGTGGAAGAAGGTAAAGAATGTCATAAACCATACCACGGGCGGGATTTGAACCCGCGGTCAGAGAGTCTCAAAACTCCAGACCGTCGCGTTAGCCATTGGGCCAGCTAGCTTCAGAAGGTAAAGATGATGAAAGGTGAGCGAGAAGGGAAAAGGGGTTAAGAGGAGCACCATCACTACCACTGTGTTCCAAACGTGGAGCACCACCACTGTTGTGCAAGCATGGAACACCACCACTGTTGTGCAAGCATGGAGCACCACCACTGTTGTGCAAGCATGGAGCACCACCACTGTTGTGCAAGCATGGAGCACCACCACTGTTGTGCAAGCATGGAGCACCACCACTGTTGTGCAAGCATGGAGCACCACCACTGTTGTGCAAGCATGGAGCACCACCACTGTTGTGCAAGCATGGAGCACCATCACTGTTGTGCAAGCATGGAGCCCCACCACTGTTGTGCAAGCATGGAGCACCATCACTGTTGTGCAAGCATGGAGCACCACCACTGTTGTGCAAGCATGGAGCACCATCACTGTTGTGCAAGCATGGAGCCCCACCACTGTTGTGCAAGCATGGAGCACCATCACTGTTGTGCAAGCATGGAGCACCACCACTGTTGTGCAAGCATGGAGCACCATCACTGTTGTGCAAGCATGGAGCCCCACCACTGTTGTGCAAGCATGGAGCACCATCACTGTTGTGCAAGCATGGAGCACCACCACTGTTGTGCAAGCATGGAGCACCATCACTGTTGTGCAAGCATGGAGCCCCACCACTGTTGTGCAAGCATGGAGCACCATCACTGTTGTGCAAGCATGGAGCACCACCACTGTTGTGCAAGCATGGAGCACCACCACTGTTGTGCAAGCATGGAGCACCATCACTGTTGTGCAAGCATGGAGCCCCACCACTGTTGTGCAAGCATGGAGCACCATCACTGTTGTGCAAGCATGGAGCACCACCACTGTTGTGCAAGCATGGAGCACCATCACTGTTGTGCAAGCATGGAGCACCACCACTGTTGTGCAAGCATGGAGCACCATCACTGTTGTGCAAGCATGGAGCCCCACCACTGTTGTGCAAGCATGGAGCACCATCACTGTTGTGCAAGCATGGAGCACCACCACTGTTGTGCAAGCATGGAGCACCATCACTGTTGTGCAAGCATGGAGTACCACCACTGTTGTGCAAGCACGGAGCACCACCACTGTTGTGCAAGCATGGAGCACCACCACTGTTGTGCAAGCATGGAGCACCACCACTGTTGTGCAAGCATGGAGCACCACCACTGTTGTGCAAGCATGGAACACAACCACCGTTGTGCAAGCATGGAGCACCACCACTGTTGTGCAAGCATGGAGCACCACCACTGTTGTGCAAGCATGGAGCACCACCACTGTTGTGCAAGCATGGAGCACCACCACTGTTGTGCAAGCATGTTGTGCAAGCATGGAGCACCACCACTGTTGTGCAAGCATGGAGCACCACCACTGTTGTGCAAGCATGGAGCACCACCACTGTTGTGCAAGCATGGAACACAACCACTGTTGTGCAAGCATGGAGCACCACCACTGTTGTGCAAGCATGGAGCACCACCACTGTTGTGCAAGCATGGAGCATCACCACTGTTGTGCAAGCATGGAGCACCACCGCTGTTGTGCAAACATGGAACAGCATCACTTTTTGCAAGCATAGAACACCACCGCCGTTGTGTAAGCATGAAACACCACCACTGTTGGGTATGGAGCATCATCAATGTTGTGCAAGCATGGAGCACCACCACCGTGATGCAAGAATGGAGCACCACTGCAACTAAAGTGGGACACACCTGCAGCACCAGCAAGGGACACACCTGCAGCACCAGCAAGGAATACACCTGCAGCACTAGCAAGGAACACAACTGAAGCACCAGTATTACACAACTGCAGTACCAGCAATACACATCTGCAATACCAGCAAGGAACACACCTGCAGCACTAGCAAGGGACACATTTGAAGCACCAGCAATACACACCTACAGTACCAGCAAGGAACACATCTGAAGCACCAGCAATACACACCTGCAGTACAAGCCATACACACCAGCAGTAAAAGCAAGGAACACACCTGCAGCACTAACAAGGGACACACCTGAAGCACCAGCAATACACACCTGCAAAACCAGCAAGGAACACACCTGTAGCACTAGCAAGGGACACATCTGCAGCACAAGCAAGGGACATACCTGAAGTCACAGGGACACACTTGCCAAACTTGGTCTATTCAACAATTAAGGAAGAGAGAGAGAGAGAGAGAGAGAGAGAGAGAGAGAGAGAGAGAGAGAGAGAGAGAGAGAGAGAGAGAGAGAGAGAGAGAGAGAGAGAGAGAGAGAAAGAGAGAGAGAGAGAGAGAGAGAAAGAGAGAGAGAGAGAGAGAGAGAGAGAGAGAGAGAGAGAGAGAGAGAGAGAGAGAGAGAGAGAGAGAGAGAGAGAGAGAGAGTGAGTGAGTGAGTGAGAGAGAGAGTGAGAGTGTTGTATGTCTCCATGCGTATGAGTACATAAATGCGAATTGATTTACGTATATATGAGTACACTAAGGGGAAACACAGTAAGTGTGCGGGGCCCAAGACTGTTCAAACAACCTTCCACCATGCATAAGGGGAATAACCAATAGACCCCTGGCTGCCTTCAAGAGGGAGCTGGACAGATACCTATAGTCAGTACCCGATCAGCCGGGCTGTGATTCGTACGTTATACCTTTGATGCGTTTCGAGGGTTTTTCTCCTCTCAGAGCCCAGCCAAGGGCCAAGCTCATTGGACTACGTGCGGCAAGCAATAACAGTCTGGTTGATCAGGGCCTGATCCCCGGGAGGCATGGTCAAAGACTGGGCCGGAACACCCTCCAGACTCCAGATAGGAAAAAAAAAGAAAAAAAAAAACACGAAAACACGGGGTAAGGAAGAACGGTAGAAGATGGATGCAAGTGATGAGAAACGGAGAGGACGGTATGAGAAAAATGAGGAAACAGGGGGTAGGCAGAGGTTAAGGGAAATCAAACATGGAGGAAAGAATCAAGGAAGAATGGAGGTGAAGAGCTACAGATAAATATGGACAAAGGGAAAGTTGAGCAGGTACACTGAGATAATATGAGGGAGATGTCTTTGGTAGTACGAAAACAGTGTGAGCGAGCAAATGAGTGAGTGAGGCAGGCGAGAGATATAAGAGGCAGTGAAATGACGATGACCACGAGAGGCCTGGCTGGCTGTCCACGTTAAAGTTGATAGAGTCAAGGTGGGAAACATGAGAATGAGATGGCGGTTAGCAGGGGATGGTGCAAGTGAGACAGGAATGAGCGTAGTGGAGGGGAGAGCAAGAAAGACAACTGGGCACGTGTGCTCATTGTATGTGGTTTGTACGTTATACGTACGAACCACCTACAACACAAGTGTCCTCAAAGACTTGTTACGTTATACCATGAATTAAGGGAAGATCCCAGACTTCACCTTACGAAACAGACAAAGCAAATGCGATAATAATTATGGACAAATCAGAGACTAGTGGAAAAATGAACATGTTATTAGAAGACGAAGAAACTTCAGTGCCCCTTAAACGTAGGCTGCACCTGCTGCAAGAATATAGCTCCAGTTCCTGGCCACCCGCCTCTTGATATTCAATCGACTGGTGCTTCTAGTTTCCATTCTCAGGGATCAATCTACTTATCACTCTACCCACCTCATCACTGAGCTCATTCTACTTGCTCGCCACTCTAAATTTACACTCAAGTGCCTGATGAAGGAAGATGCAATGAAGAACTGTTAGAATAAGAGGTGCAACAAACATAGAAGTATGTGAGAAGGAAGAGCAGACGTGCAAAAAATGGAAAATGTGGAAAAATGGGTGAGAAAGAGGTATAGAAAAGGCGAAAAATAGTGAGACACCCCAAAATGTGAGAGGAAATTGCCTACTGGGAGAGGACAACGATTACAAGAATATAGCATTCGCGAATGAGAGAGAGAGAGAGAGAGAGAGAGAGAGAGAGAGAGAGAGAGAGAGAGAGAGAGAGAGAGAGCGAATCAGCACGAGGGAAAGGCTGAGTCGATAGACGTAAATAACAAGAAAAAAGAATGGTGACAAAGAATTACACTGGTGAGCAGATAAGAACGCGACGGAAGCCGTCACGAGAGCGGTTAAAGAGAAGGAAGGCCAGGAACAAGGCCAAGAAAGACGTGAAAACTGGTAAATATAGAGAAGTGGTAAAACAATATATATATATATATATATATATATATATATATATATATATATATATATATATATATATATATATATATATATATATATATATATATATATATATGTCGTGCCGAATATGCAAAACTGGTCAATTAGCAAGAACACATTTAAATTTAAGCCCTTTCTGAAATTTTCTCTTATACGTTTAAAGATATATTTTTTTCATTAATGTTAATGCAAAAATTTTTAATTTTGCACCAAAAGAATCTTAGAAAACTTACCTAACCTTATTAAAACAAGAGCAATTTATTTTAGCCTAACCCAACTAAATACATTTTAAATACGTTTACAATAATTTAGTACTAAACAAATACAATCAAATATATTTTTTTAGTTTGGTTCAGAATGATTTTGGCGAAATTATTGCATACACAAATTTTTGCTTGTCCTATATGGCAAGATGAGCGTTGCTATTTAAGCCAAGATCGCAAGTTCTGCCTATTCGGCACGACATATATATATATATATATATATATATATATATATATATATATATATATATATATATATATATATATATATATATATATATATATGTCGTGCCGAATATGTAAAACTGGTCAATTAGCAAAAACTCATTTAAAATTAAGTCCTTTCTAAAATTTTCTCTTATACGTTTAAAGATATATTATTTTCATTAATGTTGATGTAAAAAATTTTAATTTTGCACCAAAAGGAACTTAGAAAACTTACCTAACCTTATTATAACAAGCGCAATTTATTTTAGCCTAACCCAACTAAATATATTGTAGGCTTGTTTACAGTAGCCTAGCCCACAAAACCTCCTTTACCTTCTTTTTCTTCTTATGACCAGAGCTTTGGTAAGATGGGTAAGGATAGAAATATTGGAAAAGGGTGGGAGGGGGGAGAGAGGTAGGATATAAAAGGTAAGTGGCCCAACCACTTTGGTGTAGTTTAAAAAGTGTATGTGGAATAATACTAACCCATCATAGTATAGTATAGTACTAACCCATCAAAGTCACATAGATATAACAGATATATAAGTACATGACTCTGAATTGGTAGTAAATATACAAGTTGCAATTTTTTTTTGCGATTGCACAACGGATATTTAAACGACAATGAAGGCAATAATTTTCTGGCCAGTTTATAAAGAATTACTTGACACATTAGCTTCTTACAAGGTGGTGTGCCGCCATAGTAATTGTAGCATAATTTTAACAATAGAATGTTATACAAGATGTCTCCCTAATTGGGGGCGATGATTTTCTTAGTAAACATAGAAAGGTTCTGGTGTTACCCAGTCATCATCTGCAGGGAGGTTGCTCAAGATCATTGGTCGATGGCAATCGTCTTTATGGATAAAACGACGGACCCTCTGTGGGAGTCATTCTTTGAGTCCTGTGAGGAGGAGTATTGATGATATAATCCGTGGTATTTTCAACTTGCAGAGGATGTTCTCTATCTGGCATGCAGAGTTCTTGCATTGCATAGAGTTGTTTCTTCTTTAGGGTGTCAAGTCGTACATCCTCCTTTACCCCCTCCCTCCAACAAGACAACTACGCCGCCACAATGTGGCGATTCCCAGGATGAAGCTTCATGGGAACACAAGAGAGAGGAATGTATTGTCAAGTGCGGCCCAGGGACTAGATCCGGACCCAGGCCAAGCTCATGGTCCACCAAGCTCATGGTCCCCTAAAGTCCTTACAAACCAGCGCTTGGTTTCTGATAAATAATCCCGGAGAATGTGTATGGTGCGTGTTCTTACTCCTGCTTGTTGACATAACTGTATTATGGCCGCTAAAAAATATGTAAATCGTTCGGAAACAGACGTACTGAAATGCTTTAAAGTTTTTTTTTTTTTTTTTTTTTTTTTTAGGAAATTGGGTGAAGCCAGAATCGTGGTCCAGGATCATGGTCCTGGAGGATCATGGTCCTGGAGAATCATGGTCCACGAGGATCGTGGTTTAAGAGAATCTCGGTTCAGGAAAATCAAGGCCCAGGAGAATCATAATCCATTAGAATCATGGTCCAGAAAGGTCGTGGTCCAGAAGGATTATGGTTCAGGAGAATCGTGGTACAGGAGAATCTTAGTCCAGAAGAATCATAGTCTAAGAGTATCATGATCCAGGAGGATCATTATCCAGGAGGACTGTGGTCCAGGAGCATCATGATTCAGGAGGATACAGGTCCAGAAGGATCGTGGTCCAGTAGAGTCATGATCTAGGAGAACCATGACCCAGGAGGACCATGACCCAGAAGGATCATGATCCAGGAGGGCCATGACCCAGGAGGACGATGATCCAGGAGAACCATGATCCATGGGTACCATGACAGAAGAGGGCCATGATCTAGGAGGACCATGATCCAGTAGGACCATGACCCAGGAGGACTATGACCGAATAAGACCATAATACAGGAGGCCCATGATCCGGAAGGACCATGACCCAGGAGGACCATGACCCAAGAGGACCAAGACCCAAGAGGACAATGATCCAGGACGACCATTACCCAGGATGACCATGATCCAGGAGGACCATGATCCAGGAGGATCATGATCCGGGAGGACCATGATCCAGGAGGACCATGACCCAGGACGACCATGACCCAGGAGGACAATGATCAAGGAGGTCCATGACCCAGGAGGGCCATGGTCCAGAAGAACCATGACCCAGGAGGACCATGACCCAGGATGATCATGACCCAGGAGGACCATTATTCAGGACCATGACCCAGGAGGACCATGAACCAGGAGGACCATGACCCAGGAGAACCATGATCCAGGAGCACCATGACCGAGGAGGACCATGATTCAGGAGAACCATGACCCAAGAAGACCATGATCAAGGACCATGATCCAGAAGGACCATGACCCAAAGTGACCATGATTCAGGAGGACCATGACCCAGGAAGACGATGATCCAGGAATACCATAAGCCAGAAGGACCATGACCCAGAAGGACCATGATCAAAGAGGATCATGACCCAGGAGGACCATAATTCAGGAATACTATAAGCCAGAAGGACAATAAGACAGGAGGACCATAACCCAGGAGGACCATGATCAAAGAGGACCATGACCCAGGAGGACAATGACCCAGGAGGACCATGATCCAGGAGGACCATGACCAAGCAGGACCATGATCAAGGAGGAAAATGACCCAGGAGGACCATAATCCAGGAGGACCCATGATCCAGGAGGACCATAATCAAGGAGGACCATGATAAAGGAGGACCATGACCCAGGAGGACCATGATCTAGAAGGACCATGACCCAGGAGAACCATGATCTAAGAGGACAATGATCCAGAAGGACCATGACCCAGGAGGACCATCATCTAGGAGGACTATGACCCAGGAGAACCATGATCCAGGAGGACCATGACCGAGGAGGACTATGATCCAGAAGAACCATGATCAAGGAGGAAAATGACCCAGGAGGACCATAATCCAGGAGGACCATGAACCAGGAGGATGATTCAGGACCACGATCCAGGAGGACCATGACCCAGGAGGACCTTGATCTAAGAAAACAATGATCCAGGAGGACCATGATCTAGGAGGACTATGACCCAGGAGAACCATGATCCAGGAGGACCATAACCGAGGAGGACCATGATCCAGGAGGACCATGGCCCAGGAGGACCATGACCGATGAGGACCATGATCTAGGAGGACCATGACCCAGGAGGACCATTACCCAAGAGGACCATTACCCAAGAGGACCATGATCTAAAAGGACGATGACGCAGGAGAACCATGATCCATGAAGACCATGACCCAGGAGGGCCATGATCCAGGAAGACGATGACCGAGAAGGACCATGATCTAGGAGGACCATGACCCTGGAGGACCATGACCAAGGAAGACCATTACCCAGGAGGACCATGATCTAAGAGGACTATGACCCAGGAAAACCATGATCCAGGAGAATCATGATCCATGAGGACCATGATCCATGAGGACCATGACCGAGGACAATAATCTAGGAAGACCATGACCCAGGAGGACCATGATCCAGGAGGACCATGATCTGAGGACTATGACCCAGGAGAACCATGATCCAGAAGGACTATGACCCAGGAGGACCATGATCCAGGAAGACCATGACCGAGGAGGACCATGATCTAGGAGGGCCATGACCTAGGAGGACCATGATCCAGGAGGACCATGACCCAGGAGGACCATGATCTAGGAGAACCATGAACAAGGAGGACCATGAACCAGGAAGACCGTGATCCAGGAGGACATGATCCAGGAGGACCATGATCCAGGAGAACCATGACCGAGGAGGACCATGATCTAGGAGGACCATGACCAAGGAATACCATTACCCAAGAGGAACATGATCTAAAAGGACTATGACGCAGGAGAACCATGATCCATGAAGACCATGACCCAGGAGGGCCATGATCCAGGAAGACGATGACCGAGAAGGACCATGATCTAGGAGGACCATGACCCAGGAGGACCATGACCAAGGAAGACCATTACCCAGGAGGACCATGAGCTAAGAGGACTATGACCCAGGAAAACCATGATCCAGGAGAATCATGATCCATGAGGACCATGACCGAGGAGGACAATAATCTAGGAAGACCATGACCCAGTAGGACCATGATCCAGGAGGACCATGATCCAGGAGGACCATGATCTGAGGATTATGACCCAGGAGAACCATGATCCAGAAGGACTATGACCCAGGAGGACCATGACCCAGGAGGACCATGATCCAGGAAGACCATGACCGAGGAGGACCATGATCTAGGAGGGCCATGACCTAGGAGGACCATGATCCAGGAGGACCATGACCCAGGAGGACCATGATCTAGGAGAACCATGACCAAGGAGGACCATGAACCAGGAAGACCGTGATCCAGGAGGACATGATCCAGGAGGACCATGATCCAGGAGAACCATGACCGAGGAGGACCATGTTCTAGGAGAACCATGATCCAGGAGAACCCTGACCCAGGAGGATCATGATCCAGGAGAACCCTGACCCAGGAGGATCATGATCCAGGAAGACGATGACCGAGAAGGACCATGATCTAGGAGGACCATGACCGAGGAGGACCATGATCTAGGAGGACCATGACCAAGGAAGACCATTACCCAGGAGGACCATGATCTAAGAGGACTATGACCCAGGAAAACCATGATCCAGGAGAATCATGATCCATGAGGACCATGATCCATGAGGACCATGACCGAGGAGGACAATGATCTAGGAAGACCATGACCCAGAAGGACCATGATCCAGGAGGACCATGATCTGAGGGCTATGACCCAGGAGAACCATGATCCAGAAGGACCATGACCCAGGAGGACCATGACCCAGGAGGACCATGATCCAGGAAGACCATGACCGAGGAGGACCATGATCTAGGAGAACCATGACCAAGGAGGACCATGAACCAGGAAGACCGTGATCCAGGAGGACATGATCCAGGAGGACCATGATCCAGGAGAACCCTGACTCAGGAGGATCATGATCCAGGACCACGATCCAGAAAGACCATGATCCAGGAGGACCATGATCCAGGAGGTCCATGATCCTGGAGGACCATGGTCCAGGAGGACCACGATCCAGGAGAACCATGATCCAGAAAGACCATGATCCAGGAGGACCATGATCCAGAAGGACCATGATCCATGAGAACCATGATCCAAGAGGACCATGATCCAGGAGGACATGTCTCACTTCCCAAGACTTCTCCACAAACAACCAGCTAAGAATTAATGAGTCTCAACTCTGCTTTACTGAGGAAAACCTTTTTACACTTCCTATTTCCGTTTCATCTCTCCATCACTTCCTTGTTATACACCAGCTTGTGTCATCTCTCCATCACTTCCTTGTTATACACCAGCTTGTGTTATCGCTCCAACACTTCTTTGTTATACACCAGCTTGCATCATCTCTTCATCACTTCCTTGTTATACACCAGCTTGTGTCATCTCTCCATCACTTCCTTGTTATACACCAGCTTGTGTCATCTCTCCATCACTTCCTTGTTATACACCAGCTTGTGTCATCTCTCCATCACTTCCTTGTTATACACCAGCTTGTGTTATCGCTCCAACACTTCTTTGTTATACACCAGCTTGTATCATCTCTTCATCACTTCCTTGTTATACACCAGCTTGTGTCATCTCTCCATCACTTCCTTGTTATACACCAGCTTGTGTCATCTCTCCATCACTTCCTTGTTATACACCAGCTTGTGTCATCTCTCCAACACTTCCTTGTTATACACCAGCTTGTGTCATCTCTCCATCACTTCCTTGTTATACACCAGCTTGTGTCATCTCTCCATCACTTCCTTGTTATACACCAGCTTGTGTCATCTCTCCAACACTTCTTTGTTATACTCCAGCTTGTAACATCTCTCCATCACTTCCTTGTTATACACCAGCTTGTGTCATCTCTCCATCACCTCCTTGTTATACAACAGCTTGTGTCATCTCTCCAACACTTCTTTGTTATACTCCAGCTTGTGTCATCTCTCCAACACTTCTTTGTTATACTCCAGCTTGTAACATCTCTCCATCACTTCCTTGTTATACACCAGCTTGTGTCATCTCTCCATCACTTCCTTGTTATACACCAGCTTGTGTTATCTCTCCATCACTTCCTTGTTATACACCAGCTTGTGTCATCTCTCCAACACTTCTTTGTTATACTCTAGCTTGTAACATCTCTCCATCACTTCCTTGTTATACACCAGCTTGTGTCATCTCTCCATCACTTCCTTGTTATACACCAGCTTGTGTCATCTCTCCATCACTTCCTTGTTATACGCCAGCTTGTGACATCTCTCCATCACCTCCTTGTTATACACCAGCTTGTATTATTCTCTCAACTTGATGCTTCACAGATCATTCTTATCTCTTTTCTCCTACACCAGTGGTTCCCAAACTTTTTCAGCTTGTTACCCAATTTAACATGCCACATAAAGCATGTTAGCCCTTTCACAAAATGTTGTTATTATTGATATATGTGGCTAAATTAAAACGCTTGAGATATTTTCTTTTATTTATTGTATTTGAACATTGTGCATCTCTAATGACTATTACCAAAGATGTCAAGAACATCAGTGGGATGGATGGAGTTGCATACTTGAAGCTAGTTTAGGAATTCTTGGCTTCATACCAGCTTATGTCTACCTCGGCTGATGCTCACAGATAAACTGACAGTGTGAAATAGAGGCAGCCTCAGGAAGTGAGTGACGCGTACTGGACAGGTCGATCTGGGCTACTGAGTGACTTTTGTCCTGAAGCATACTTGTCAAAATACTTTTGGGTTTCCACACACTTAGCTATATATTTCTTCTTTTCTAATACTGTATATTAGTTTTTGATGTTTATTGTTATTTGGTTTAACTTTATTACTTACTTATAATAGGTTTACTTTACAACTTTATATACTAAGACAAAGTTAACAATAATCCTCATACCGGGTACCGCATTGTTTTCTTGATTTTCAGAATTCATAACTTTTTTTCTGTCACCCCTCCATTACCCCCCAAAAATGGTTAAATTACCCCCAGGGGGTAATTTACCCCCAGTTTGGGAACCACTGTGCCTACACCATCCTCCCTCTACTTCTCGACTCCGACCTCGTCCTCCTTTCAACGCTCACTCTTTCCCTTCTGCTCTCACAGTTCTTCACACCCGCTTCTTTCTTTCCAAAGGCTACGTCTCCACTCCCATTTCTATCCTCTAATTTCCCCTCATTTCCCACCTTCTTTTCCCCTCTCCCCCAGCAGCGCCATAAATCACCTCTACCCCAGCCCGTCTCGCTCCTCTGTAATTTGCCCTGATCGCTGCTGGGTTCTCAGGACGATATCTTTTCTCAGCTCCAACACTACGCAGCCTCCCTCACAGCTCCAGCACTACAAAACTTCCCTTACAGCTCCAACAGTACACAGCTTCAACACTACACACTCTCCCTCACAGTTCCAACACTACACACGCTCCCTCACAGCTTCAACACTACACACGCTCCCTCACAGTTCCAACACTACACACCCTCCCTCACAGCTTCAACACTACACACACTCCCTCACAGCTTCAACACTACACACACTCCCTCACAGTTCCAACACTACACACGCTCCCTCACAGCTTCAACACTACACACGCTCCCTCACAGTTCCAACACTACACACCCTCCCTCACAGCTTCAACACTACACACTCTCCCTCACAGTTCCAACACTACACACGCTCCCTCACAGTTCCAACACTACACACCCTCCCTCACAGCTTCAACACTACACACGCTCCCTCACAGTTCCAACACTACACACCCTCCCTCACAGCTTCAACACTACACACACTCCCTCACAGTTCCAACACTACACACGCTCCCTCACAGCTTCAACACTACACACGCTCCCTCACAGTTCCAACACTACACACCCTCCCTCACAGCTTCAACACTACACACACTCCCTCACAGTTCCAACACTACACACGCTCCCTCACAGCTTCAACACTACACACACTCCCTCACAGTTCCAACACTACACACGCTCCCTCACAGCTTCAACACTACACACCCTCCCTCACAGTTCCAACACTACACACGCTCCCTCACAGTTCCAACACTACACACGCTCCCTCACAGCTTCAACACTACACACACTCCCTCACAGTTCCAACACTACACACGCTCCCTCACAGCTTCAACACTACACACACTCCCTCACAGTTCCAACACTACACACCCTCCCTCACAGCTTCAACACTACACACGCTCCCTCACAGTTCCAACACTACACACCCTCCCTCACAGCTTCAACACTACACACTCTCCCTCACAGTTCCAACACTACACACGCTCCCTCACAGTTCCAACACTACACACCCTCCCTCACAGCTTCAACACTACACACGCTCCCTCACAGTTCCAACACTACACACCCTCCCTCACAGCTTCAACACTACACACACTCCCTCACAGTTCCAACACTACACACGCTCCCTCACAGCTTCAACACTACACACGCTCCCTCACAGTTCCAACACTACACACCCTCCCTCACAGCTTCAACACTACACACTCTCCCTCACAGTTCCAACACTACACACGCTCCCTCACAGTTCCAACACTACACACCCTCCCTCACAGCTTCAACACTACACACGCTCCCTCACAGTTCCAACACTACACAATCTCCCTCACAGTTCCAACACTACACACACTCCCTCACAGTTCCAACACTACACACCCTCCCTCACAGCTTCAACACTACCCAACCCTCCCTTGAGAATTTGATTGATACATCATGAATGCGCCTTAAAATCATTTATTTTTCATTTCGGTAAAATTGCATTTCAACTTATCACAAACAAGTGAGGTCTCTATATGCAATATAACTACAGTGAGAAGTAGCAGTATTTAAAGGTTTTCGTGATCTTTCACATTACCATGGGATATTGATAATGTGACAGATAACGAAAGCACTAAGAGTTTTACTATATTTCGCTATAGATATACATGTCGTGCGGAATAGGTAAAACTTGTGATTTTGGCTTAAATAGTAACGTTCTTCTTGCCGAATAAGGAAAGTGAAAATTTGTGTATGCAATAATTTCGCAAAAATCATTCTGAACCTAACAAAAAAATATATTTCATTGTGTTTTATTAAATTATTGTAATTTTACCTAATTTTTTTATTTGGATTAGGCTAAATTAAATTACGCTTATTATAATAAGGTTAGGTAAGTTTTTTAAGGTTCTTTTGGTACAAAATTAATAATTTTTACATTAACATAAATTAAAAAAAATATAGAAAGGACTTAATTATAAATGAGTTCTTGCTAACTGACCAGTTTTAACTATTTGGCACGACATATATATATATATATATATATATATATATATATATATATATATATATATATATATATATATATATATATATATATATATATATATATATATATATAATGTCGTGCCGAATAGGCAGAACTTGCGATCTTGGCTTAAATAGCAACGTTCATCTTGCCATATAGGACAAGCGAAAATTTGTGTATGCAATAATTTCGCCAAAATCATTCTGAACCTAACGAAAGAAATATATTTGATTGTGTTTGTTTAGTAATAAATTACTGTAAACGTATTTAAAATATATTTAGTTGGGTTAGGCTAAAATAAATTGTTCTTGTTAAGGTTAGGTAAGCTTTCTAAGATTCTTTTGGTGCAAAATTTAATTTTTTTTACATTAACATTAATGAAAAGATATATCTTTAAACGTATAAGAGAAAATTTCAGAAAGGACTTAATTTTAAATGAGTTCTTGCTAACTGACAAGTTTTACATATTCGGCACGACATATATATATACGTATATATATATATATATATATATATATATATATATATATATATATATATATATATATATATATATATATATATATATATATATATATATATATATATTTGATAATTTATTTCACCATGATGCAATGTTTGTACAAAGGAGAGTGACATTTGGGTGCACAAGCAGAAAGCTCCTTTATATGCAGAGTATTTCGGGCAAACTTAAGACTAACTTAAGATTAATATGGCAGTAACAATAAAGTGTAAATTTGGAAGTTTACAATGAACACAAGAGAAATGAATATTCTATTAGTTCAGCTATATTGCTTTAACAATTTTGAGAGAAATTATAGGTTTGATCATTTAATTTTAATTAATCAATTGTTTAACGACTGAGCGGGATACAGATAGTATTGCTTATAATGTTTTACATATGTTCGTGACATAGAGAATATGCATGTATAGCTTTTACATATTTAGCTGATGCTGGGATATGTTAGGGAGATAAGGTATTTTCTTAACGGTAGTTTTGAAAACGCTCGATGAGTCAGTGGTTCTGGACATTTCTAGCAGAGAGTTCCAGATTTTGGGTCCTTTTATGTATATTGAATTTTTGAAGAGATTTAGCCGGACACGGGGAATGTTATAGAGAGCTTTGTGCTAGTATAATGTCTGAGTTCTGTTGCAACTATCAAGTGCTTCGTTTCTGGATTTATATTAGAATTTAATGTCCAGTAAATGTAGGATGCACAGTAGTAAGAGTGAATGTTTTTTATAGTGAGTAGGTTTAGGTCTTTGAAGAGTGGAGGAGGGGCGAGATGATTAGCAGTGGACTGTGTGGTCATTCGCACTACAGCTTTTTGTTAGGTTGCAGTTGTGGATCCCCAGGCACAAATAGCATAGGAGAGGTTAGGGTACATCAGTGAACAGTGTAGTGCTGTTTGTGGTACAAAATAAAAATCTTTCAGAGGATGCCAACTGTTTTGGATACTTTCTTTTTGTTATGTGTTAGATATGGATATGGAAATGCAAAAGAAGCCACATGGGGACGTAAATCTTTAGCTGTAGATCTTTCGCACTCTCGTGCGTCGTCAGCAGGCGCCAGTTTTATCTTATGCCTCGACTCGGAGAATTTCCTCTCTTATCTGTTGCTGTCTTGTAACACTGCATAGCTCCTGACGATGTACGAGAGTGGCTTGTTCTGCACTGTTAAGATCGCCTGTCTGCGACTGTATACACACACACACAATATATATATGTCGTGCCGAATACGCAGAACTTGCGATCTTGGCTTAAATAGCAACGTTCATCTTGCCATATAGAACAAATGAAAATTTGTGTATGCAATAATTTCGCCAAAATCATTCTGAACCTAACGAAAAAAATATATTTCACTGTGTTTGCTTAGTATTAAATTATTGTAAACAAATCTAAAATATATTTAGTTGGGTTAGGCTAAAATAAATTCTTGTTATAATAAGGTTAGGTAAGTTTTCTAAGATTCTTTTGGTGCAAAATTAAAAATTTTTACATTAACATTAATGAAAAAATATATATTTAAACGTACAAGAGAAAATTTTAGAAAGGACTTAATTTTAAATGAGTTCTTGCTAATTGACCAGTTTTACACATTCGGCACGACATATATATATATATATATATATATATATATATATATATATATATATATATATATATATATATATATCTTTAGGTACCACCTCTAGAACTGTCCTAGGGACCCTCATCCTCAGAGAAAAGAATAAATTTGCTTCAGGGAAAACTCAAGGTTCTCCCTGAAGCTGTTGAGAATTTTCTCCTACCACCCCATATATTTAATTAATATATATTTGATTTAAAGAAAAAATACATTGGCAAAACATTCAAAAAGATACAATGGAAAGTAAAACAACATAGGTAACTCAGAGCTACATCTCGAATACTTCGTCCAGCTCCCCGGCGGTGGGCCGCGTGCCCAGAATGCTGCAGGCATTTCCTCTCTGGATCGCAACACTGAGTCTCTGAAAGAGGAAGCTGGTCGCCCTGTGGTCCTTGGTTTCTATGATGAGCTTTTCACCCAGCTCTTTGAGGAACTTTAGAGCACACTTGCCCCATGCTCCAAGGGTCTCCGACCCTATTGGGATGAAGTTATAGCAAGGGGGAAGGTCTTCATATTTGCGGATCTTCTGGGTCTCCCTGTGGCTGGCAGCTTCACCCCCTTCCACTACGGAGTAGGGCAAGTAGGTGTCTGCCAATGTGGCGGCACAGGTGTAGTCCCAGGCAATCTGCTTTCCATCCTTCCAAGGTAGCATAGTGGCTCCATCAGGACGCTTTTGA
>NC_091304.1:18977869-19052869 GCF_038502225.1 Cherax quadricarinatus | reverse complement strand
CAAAATGGCACTTAATTTCAGTAGCATTGCGCAAAGTGCCGTTGAAAGTAACGTGAACTATACAGGGTTGTTTTAAAAATATGAATGCATAATAAATCACTTTCTGTAAGCCAGAAAACGTGATTTTTATTTGCGCTAAATATTCTGTTGTATTAAGCAGTCCTGGCTGCATCCTAACCAGTGTATTATCTCTAAAAACTGTCACAACGACGATATGTACCCCCCCCCCCCAACCCTCTATTTTATGCAATCCAATTTATGTAATATGGTTACTGTTGTTTAAATATATGGAAATTTAACATCAGTAAGGTTGTAGCATCCTAACTTAAGATAGGAAAGTAGCAAGTAAACGCGTTACAAACAACCCATGTTTTGTACTTGGATAAGAAGTTGTCCCATCAAACATTATCACATTACTGACAGGTGGAGCTACCAGGGTAAAATATCATTGTAAACTGTTTCCTTGTATTATTTCATTACACTGCAACCAGTGACACATCAACTCTCGCTATTATAATTTGTTTCCGAACATGAGTAAATATTGCTGATGTGTGCTGACAAGGAGGTAATATTCTCGTTGCCCGGAATGATGAGTAGTCTATCCACGTGTGACTGAGCGCGTATGAGTCTTCATGTGTGCCTGTGTACACAGGTGCACGTGTATGTCTGTGTTGTGTTGAAAGGTCAGCAGAGACGCAGGCGCTCCAGACATAAATTCAAATGTCAGGAAACCCCCAACTCTGCAGAATATCAAACCAGGAAGAGCTAAAGCTGCCATCTGTTTTCGCATACTAACCTAATTTTTGACTAGAAGCAGTGGAGAGTGAGGAACATTATTTACATCCCAAGAGGCCAATGGACAGACTGAGAGCTGCTAGAAGCATTCGACATAAAATTTTATAACAGCAAAAATTACCACATAAGTGAAACAAAAATTGTGGAGATATTAGAGTGTAACAGTGTGTCGTGTCCAGGTCTAGGAAAGGTCCATTTATAAATCTATTTTTATCTACAAAAAATCGATACATCAACAATGTGCTGCTACCATGTTCTGTATGGCAGATATATAAGGAAAAGAAAAGATACCTATGTTTCCCCTGTCATATTTAATCACGTAAGATGTATTCCATACAGTGTTGAAATCTGTGGACCTAAGACGAGAGACGTCAGTAGGGTAATGAAGATATAGCTACGTATTCCATAGTGTAGTAGCCACGGAGGCTTCAGAGGTTCTGTTTCAGCAGAGCTCGAGGTATTACTAGGTAGAAATTACCGTCTCTCAGGATAGGACATATACAGGAGAACAAACTTTTAAGAAGATATCTCCATCATTACAGAGGAAGGCAACAAAAATTATATACAGGAGAGAAAAGTAAAAAAGAAGTAATATACAGGAGAGAAAAGAAAAAAAAGAGAAGCGGCAAAAAGAGAAATTAGAGGGCAACTCTAATGACTCCCAAACAAAAGGCCAAATAAACACTGACGTCTTTTCACAGTTGCACACAAGATAATAGTAAACATTAAACATAATTTTATTTAATCCAGACAAACGAGAAGAATGAGTCTCAAAAAAAAAAAAAAAAAAAAAAAAAAAAAAAGACAAGAAAACAGGTGTATAACTAATGTCTTGCCAAGATTGTGACCTTTCTTTATAAGAGAGATGAGCGTCAACTTTCAACTGGCGAAGGAAAGAAATGGCATAAAATACCTACACGATAAAGTCACAATTCTGTATAATGCGATCCTTTGCTTATCAAGTCACAGACAGATTTTCGCTCACTCTGTCGGCGAAAAGGAAACACGGCTTTGTTCCAATAGGTTAAAAATTACAAATTTAAGGAGGAACTGTGACAAAGTCGAAATACTCTACAAAACAGAAGATACTCATAAGAGAAAAACGATAAAAACTGTCCTAATTGAAAGAAAATCCTATTGTAAGGTCTGGAAAGAGAAATGGAATCATGATATGCTTTCAAAATTCGCCATGAAAACAGAAACAAGCCGGCACAGGTGATGATTCTCACAGCCTGATCACACAACAGTGACCATCAGTTCACAATTACATCTCGCACAACTCGAAGAACATAAAAATATAGGAGCCCTGCAGTAGGCCTACTGGCCCATGCACGGCAGTTTTTGCATGTAAATAAGACAATAAGCGATTCATGGAATTTTCAATTCATGGAAATTTACTGAGAAAGCGTTTCATTAATACAATGCATACTGTATCATATTTATATATCCGTTGGTACTGTACAGTCTACCATTGATATGTACTTAGGTCTTTTTCACAATTAACCTACTTAGGGTCCAGGCAATCTGCTTAATGTTTGACTAAATTTAGTAGCTTCCCTCTCCTGAATATGGATGTGGCCAGTAGATTATATAAACGAAGACTTTTTACTTTCCTGTACTACTGAAGACGATCTCAAACGGAGATCGAAATCTACGCTCCATCCTTACACTGTTACTGTCTGCATGAGCTCTGTTAGTTCATTGGAAAACGTCCACTACGATTTCATGATCCACCACCACACACACACACACACACACACACACACACACACACACACACAAACGCTGATGGTATAACAAATAAGTGGGAGGAGTGGCATGAAAGAGTCAAAGAGGCATCACCGGACATCATAGCTCTCACAGAAACCAAGCTTACAGGTATGATAACAGATGCCATCTTTCCAATGGGATACCAAATCCTGAGGAAAGACAGAGGGAACAGGGGGGGTGGAGGAGTGGCATTGCTGATCAAAAATCGCTGGAATTTTGATGAGCTGGAGAGAGGAGACAGCGGAGAAGAAAGTGATTACATAGCGGGAACGCTTCACTCTGGAGGTCCCAAGGTGGTAATAGCAGTGATGTACTACCCACCACATAACAGCAGGAGGCCAAGGCAAGAGTACGACGAGAGCAATAGAGAGATGGTTGACACACTGGCTAGAGTGGCCAGAAGAGCTCATGCATGCAGGACAAAGCTCCTGATCAAGGGTGATTTTAACCACAAGGAGATCGATTGGGAGAACTTGGACCCACATGGGGCCAAGATACATGGAGGGCTAAGATGATGGAGGTGGTACTGGAAAACTTCATGTACCAACACGTAAGGGACACTACAAGAGAGAGAGGAGAGGATGAACCAGCAAGGCTAGACTTAGTATTCACCTTGAGTAGTGCAGATATCGAGGACATCACATATGAAAGACCCCTTGGGGCCAGTGACCATGTGGTTTTAAGCTTCGAATACACAGTAGAGCTACAAGTGGAGGGAGAAGCAGGAAGGCCAGGACGAATGAAGCCAAACTACAAGAAACAGGACTACACAGGAATGAGGAACTTCCTGAACGGGGTTCAGTGGGACAGAGAACTGGCAGGGAAGCCAGTTAATGAGATGATGGAATATGTAGCAACAAAATGCAAGGAGGCTGAGGAGAGGTTTGTACCCAAGGGTAACAGGAATAATGAAAAAGCCAGGATGAGCCCATGGTTTACCCAAAGGTGCAGGGAGGCAAAAACCAAGTGTGCTAGGGAATGGAAGAAATATAGAAGGCAAAGGACCCAGGAGAATAAGGAGAGCAGTCGTAGAGCCAGAAGCGAATATGCACAGATAAGAAGGGAGGCCCAAAGACAATATGAAAATGACATAGCAGCGAAAGCCAAATCTGACCCGAAACTGTTGTACACCCACATCAGGAGGAAAACAACAGTCAAGGACCAGGTAATCAGGCTAAGGAAGGAAGGAGGAGAGACAACAAGAAATGACCGTGAAGTATGTGAGGAACTCAACACGAGATTCAAAGAAGTGTTCACAGAGGAGACAGAAGGGGCTCCAGAAAGACGGAGAGGTGGGGCACACCACCATGTGCTAGACACAGTGCACACAACCGAGGAAGAAGTGAAGAGGCTTCTGAGTGAGCTAGATACCTCAAAGGCAATGGGGCCAGATAACATCTCCCCATGGGTATTGAGAGAGGGAGCAGAGGCGCTATGTGTACCCCTAACAACAATATTCAATACATCTATCGAAACAGGGAGATTGCCTGAGGCATGGAAGACAGCAAATGTAGTCCCAATCTTTAAAAAAGGAGACAGACATGAAGCATTAAACTACAGACCAGTGTCACTGACATGTATAGTATGCAAAATCATGGAGAAGATTATCAGGAGAAGAGTGGTGGAACACCTAGAAAGGAATGATCTCATCAACAGCAGCCAATATGGTTTCAGGGACGGGAAATCCTGTGTCACAAACCTACTGGAGTTCTATGACATGGTGACAGCAGTAAGACAAGAGAGAGAGGGGTGGGTGGATTGCATTTTCTTGGACTGCAAGAAGGCGTTTGACACAGTTCCACACAAGAGATTGGTGCAAAAACTGGAGGACCAAGCAGGGATAACAGGGAAGGCACTACAATGGATCAGGGAATACTTGTCAGGAAGACAGCAGCGAGTCATGGTACGTGGCGAGGTGTCAGAGTGGGCACCTGTGACCAGCGGGGTCCCGCAGGGGTCAGTCCTAGGACCAGTGCTGTTTCTGGTATTTGTGAACGACATGACGGAAGGAATAGACTCTGAGGTGTCCCTGTTTGCAGATGACGTGAAGTTGATGAGAAGAATTCACTCGATCGAAGACCAGGCAGAACTACAAAGGGATCTGGACAGGCTGCAGACCTGGTCCAGCAATTGGCTCCTGGAGTTCAATCCCACCAAGTGCAAAGTCATGAAGATTGGGGAAGGGCAAAGAAGACCGCAGACGGAGTACAGTCTAGGGGGCCAGAGACTACAAACCTCACTCAAGGAAAAAGATCTTGGGGTGAGTATAACACCAGGCACATCTCCTGAAGCGCACATCAATCAAATAACTGCTGCAGCATATGGGCGCCTAGCAAACCTCAGAACAGCATTCCGACATCTTAATAAGGAATCGTTCAGGACCCTGTACACTGTGTACGTTAGGCCCATATTGGAGTATGCGGCACCAGTTTGGAACCCACACCTAGCCAAGCACGTAAAGAAACTAGAGAAAGTGCAAAGGTTTGTAACAAGACTAGTCCCAGAGCTAAGAGGTATGTCCTACGAGGAGAGGTTAAGGGAAATCAACCTGACGACACTGGAGGACAGGAGACATAGGGGGGACATGATAACGACATACAAAATACTGAGGAATTGACAAGGTGGACAAAGACAGGATGTTCTAGAGATTGGACACAGTAACAAGGGGACACAGTTGGAAGTTGAAGACACAGATGAATCACAGGGATGTTAGGAAGTATTTCTTCAGCCACAGAGTAGTCAGTAAGTGGAATAGTTTGGGAAGCGATGTAGTGGAGGCAGGATCCATACATAGCTTTAAGCAGAGGTATGATAAAGCTCACGGTTCAGAGAGAGTGACCTAGTAGCGATCAGTGAAGAGGCGGGGCCAGGAGCTCGGACTCGACCCCCGCAACCTCAACTAGGTGAGTACAACTAGGTGAGTACACACACACATACACATACACACACACACACACACACACACACACACACACACACACACATACACACACACAACACACACACACACACACACACACACACACACACACACTAGATCAGACAAGTAAGCACACATTCACAATTATGTACCTACACTTCCATCCTTGCCCCTTTTGTCTGCAAACTGAGCCTCCATCCCTATCCCCATTTTCCCACCTTCTACATATGTATTAGGTTTCTCGCCAAATTGGTCGTTAAGCGGGGGTTGTCTGTTGACTCAGGCCACTGTTGTTGCTGCTGCTGGCGCAGGGAAGCTCGACTCCCAAGGGTGAAAAATACTATATATACCACTGTAAATGGTGTCGTTCTTAGCAGGTAGAAGGTTAAGAAGAATGTCGATGGGGGAGGCATCAAGAACGGTGAGCAAGTGGAAGGTTAGAAGGTGTAGGTGGCGGAGGCATCAAGAACGGTGAGCAAGTGGAAGGTTAGAAGGTGTAGGTGGCGGAGGCATCAAGAACGGTGAGCAAGTGGAAGGTTAGAAGGTGTAGGTGGCAGAGGCATCAAGAACGGCGAGCAAGTAGAAGGTTAGAAGGTGTAGGTGGCGGAGGCATCAAGAACGGCGAGCAAGTGGAAGGTTAGAAGGTGTAGGTGGCGGAGGCATCAAGAACGGCGAGCAAGTGGAAGGTTAGGCGTAGGTGGCGGAGGCATCAAGAACGGCGAGCAAGTGGAAGGTTAGAAGGTGTAGGTGGCGGAGGCATCAAGAACGGCGAGCAAGTGGAAGGTTAGAAGGTGTAGGTGGCAGAGGCATCAAGAACGGCGAGTAAGTGGAAGGTTAGAAGGTGTAGGTGGCAGAGGCATCAAGAACGGCGAGCAAGTGGAAGGTTAGAAGGTGTAGGTGGCGGAGGCATCAAGAACGGCGAGCAAGTGGAAGGTTAAAAGGTGTAGGTGGCAGAGGCATCAAGAACGGCGAGCAAGTGGAAGGTTAGAAGGTGTAGGTGGCAGAGGCATCAAGAACGGCGAGTAAGTGGAAGGTTAGAAGGTGTAGGTGGCAGAGGCATCAAGAACGGCGAGCAAGTGGAAGGTTCAAGAACGGCGAGCAAGAAGGTTCAAGAACGGCGAGCAAGTGTAGGTGGCGGAGGCATCAAGAACGGCGAGCAAGTGGAAGGTTAAAAGGTGTAGGTGGCAGAGGCATCAAGAACGGCGAGCAAGTGGAAGGTTAGAAGGTGTAGGTGGCAGAGGCATCAAGAACGGCGAGTAAGTGGAAGGTTAGAAGGTGTAGGTGGCAGAGGCATCAAGAACGGCGAGCAAGTGGAAGGTTAGAAGGTGTAGGTGGCGGAGGCATCAAGAACGGCGAGCAAGTGGAAGGTTAGGCGTAGGTGGCGGAGGCATCAAGAACGGCGAGCAAGTGGAAGGTTAGAAGGTGTAGGTGGCGGAGGCATCAAGAACGGCGAGCAAGTGGAAGGTTAAAAGGTGTAGGTGGCAGAGGCATCAAGAACGGCGAGCAAGTGGAAGGTTAGAAGGTGTAGGTGGCAGAGGCATCAAGAACGGCGAGCAAGTGGAAGGTTAGAAGGTGTAGGTGGCGGAGGCATCAAGAAGGGCGAGCAAGTGGAAGGTTAGGCGTAGGTGGCGGAGGCATCAAGAACGACGAGCAAGTGGAAGGTTAGAAGGTGTAGGTGGCGGAGGCATCAAGAACGGCGAGCAAGTGGAAGGTTAGAAGGTGTAGGTGGCGGAGGCATCAAGAACGGCGAGCAAGTGGAAGGTTAGAAGGTGTAGGTGGCGGAGGCATCAAGAACGGCGAGCAAGTGGAAGGTTAGAAGGTGTAGGTGGCAGAGGCATCAAGAACGGCGAGCAAGTGGAAGGTTAGAAGGTGTAGGTGGCGGAGGCATCAAGAACGGCGAGCAAGTGGAAGGTTAGAAGGTGTAGGTGGCGGAGGCATCAAGAACGGCGAGTAAGTGGAAGGTTAGAAGGTGTAGGTGGCAGAGGCATCAAGAACGGCGAGCAAGTGGAAGGTTAGAAGGTGTAGGTGGCGGAGGCATCAAGAACGGCGAGCAAGTGGAAGGTTAGGCGTAGGTGGCGGAGGCATCAAGAACGGCGAGCAAGTGGAAGGTTAGAAGGTGTAGGTGGCGGAGGCATCAAGAACGGCGAGCAAGTGGAAGGTTAAAAGGTGTAGGTGGCAGAGGCATCAAGAACGGCGAGCAAGTGGAAGGTTAGAAGGTGTAGGTGGCAGAGGCATCAAGAACGGCGAGCAAGTGGAAGGTTAGAAGGTGTAGGTGGCGGAGGCATCAAGAACGGCGAGCAAGTGGAAGGTTAGAAGGTGTAGGTGGCAGAGGCATCAACAACGGCGAGTAAGTGGAAGGTTAGAAGGTGTAGGTGGCAGAGGCATCAAGAACGGCGAGCAAGTGGAAGGTTAGAAGGTGTAGGTGGCGGAGGCATCAAGAACGGCGAGCAAGTGGAAGGTTAAAAGGTGTAGGTGGCAGAGGCATCAAGAACGGCGAGCAAGTGGAAGGTTAGAAGGTGTAGGTGGCAGAGGCATCAAGAACGGCGAGTAAGTGGAAGGTTAGAAGGTGTAGGTGGCAGAGGCATCAAGAACGGCGAGCAAGTGGAAGGTTAGAAGGTGTAGGTGGCGGAGGCATCAAGAACGGCGAGCAAGTGGAAGGTTAGGCGTAGGTGGCGGAGGCATCAAGAACGGCGAGCAAGTGGAAGGTTAGAAGGTGTAGGTGGCGGAGGCATCAAGAACGGCGAGCAAGTGGAAGGTTAAAAGGTGTAGGTGGCAGAGGCATCAAGAGCGGCGAGCAAGTGGAAGGTTAGAAGGTGTAGGTGGCGGTGGCATCAAGAAGGGCGAGCAAGTGGAAGGTTAGGCGTAGGTGGCGGAGGCATCAAGAACGACGAGCAAGTGGAAGGTTAGAAGGTGTAGGTGGCGGAGGCATCAAGAACGGCGAGCAAGTGGAAGGTTAGAAGGTGTAGGTGGCGGAGGCATCAAGAACGGCGAGCAAGTGGAAGGTTAGAAGGTGTAGGTGGCGGAGGCATCAAGAACGGCGAGCAAGTGGAAGGTTAGAAGGTGTAGGTGGCAGAGGCATCAAGAACGGCGAGCAAGTGGAAGGTTAGAAGGTGTAGGTGGCGGAGGCATCAAGAACGGCGAGCAAGTGGAAGGTTAGAAGGTGTAGGTGGCGGAGGCATCAAGAACGGCGAGTAAGTGGAAGGTTAGAAGGTGTAGGTGGCAGAGGCATCAAGAACGGCGAGCAAGTGGAAGGTTAGAAGGTGTAGGTGGCGGAGGCATCAAGAACGGCGAGCAAGTGGAAGGTTAGGCGTAGGTGGCGGAGGCATCAAGAACGGCGAGCAAGTGGAAGGTTAGAAGGTGTAGGTGGCGGAGGCATCAAGAACGGCGAGCAAGTGGAAGGTTAAAAGGTGTAGGTGGCAGAGGCATCAAGAACGGCGAGCAAGTGGAAGGTTAGAAGGTGTAGGTGGCGGAGGCATCAAGAACGGCGAGCAAGTGGAAGGTTAGGCGTAGGTGGCGGAGGCATCAAGAACGACGAGCAAGTGGAAGGTTAGAAGGTGTAGGTGGCGGAGGCATCAAGAACGGCGAGCAAGTGGAAGGTTAGAAGGTGTAGGTGGCAGAGGCATCAAGAACGGCGAGCAAGTGGAAGGTTAGAAGGTGTAGGTGGCGGAGGCATTAAGAACGGCGAGCAAGTGGAAGGTTAGAAGGTGTAGGTGGCAGAGGCATCAAGAACGGCGAGCAAGTGGAAGGTTAGAAGGTGTAGGTGGCAGAGGCATCAAGAACGGCGAGCAAGTGGGAGGTCAGAAGGTGTAGGTGGCGGAGGCATCAAGAACGGCGAGCAAGTGGGAGGTTAGAAGGTGCAGGTGGCGGAGGCATCAAGAACCAGCTGAAGCAAAGCCGTCAAATAATGAAGAATGAAATAAAGAATGAATAACTAAAACGTTTCAAAATTTTGCATCCTGACCTGGAAACATTTTACCTGGATAATGTTTCTATATTTTTGTGTTGCTGATGCCAGGAAAGTTAGGTTTAGTGCTCAAAAACTAGGTGGAACATTATCATTTAATTATTTCGTGCAAGTCTGCACTTAATTTGACAATGTACAGTAACACAAGAGAATTAGTTTGTAGATCAATCTAACACACTCAGCAGCGCAGTGGTGCAGTAGTGTTGAGAGAGAGAGAGAGAGAGAGAGAGAGAGAGAGAGAGAGAGAATATCATTTAAAAGTGAAACGCCAGAAAATACTACAAGACCCATCTTCTAAATAAAAACCTCTTTTATAGAAGAATTCAAGACCGTTTAAAAAGCAACGTAAGATCTTTGCCACAAAGTTTGTTTTCTTATGTAAGAACCATGATGAGTCGTTTCAGTGTACACTCTGCCGCTACTACATCGACCAAACATAATCTCACGGTTAGGCGCTTTTGCGTTTCTGTCACAGGTGCTGTTAGAAATGTTTATTTTCATTTGAAATACATAACGTAAAATACGATACATTCTGAAATCGGTCAAGTTCCATACGTGGGAAATTCAATGTTTTGGCAAGAAACCGACGTTAATATTCAATGTCCTGTAATTGATAAATAAACATTCATTTGATTTAGATATGCAGTCTGAGTATCTGGCAGAACGACATAAGAATTATAAACATTATTGGCGTTTATAATCGAAAACAATTTCAATGTAATGTAATAACCATTGAAGAAAGGTAAAAAAAAAAAAAGACAAAAATGCATAATAAACAAGTGTCTTGGAATACAAAACAAACACCCTAAAGCAAGCCAAAAGCTTGTCTTAAAAAGCAAGAAACAAGCAACCGAAAATACAAAAGCTACGTTTCCTTAAAGGATATTTTTTAAAAAAATACAATAACAGGTGTACTGGAATGCGATAAACTGTGAAATATAAATACATGCGTCCTGGAACACTCTATACACGAGTCTTTGAGCACATAAAACTAACGTCCTGGAAAAATAATAAAAATCTTAAAACACAGAAAAGAAGCGTCCTGGAAAACAGGAAGTACTCATCCTAACACGCAGAAAAACGTTCTGGAAAACAAGAAACAGTTATCTTAGAAAAAAAAAAAAAAACAGGCAAGAAACAAGTGTCCAGGACGAGAAATAGCGAGCATTCTGCAACACGGAAAACCAACATTCTGCAACACGAAAGTCAAGAGTTCCATAAAGCAAATGGCAAACTCTACACCCAAGAAACACGCCTGGAAAAGAAAAAGGGGAAAGGCTTCTTGAACACCACACGAAGCAAACCGCGTGAAAGGCAAGAGACAAGCCACCTGGAAAACAAGAAGGCGATGGAAACCAAGCGAGTGTCCTGGAACACCAGGAGATCTGAGGTGCCTTGTGGCGGCAGAGTGGTGTAATGTTCCCCGCTGACGATTATGTTAGGCTGCATCTTGCTGGAGAAACTACTGAGAAAGACCCAGAGAGAAAGAGAGAGAGAGAGAGAGAGAGAGAGAGAGAGAGAGAGAGAGAGAGAGAGAGAGAGAGAGAGAGAGAGAGAGAGCTAATTTCGTAGGATTCAGGGTTCTGATTGGCGAAACCTTGTGACCTGACTGGTCAAAGTCTGGGCCGCGATTAGCGGATGGAAGATAGAGCCTTCACCACTAATTGCACTGAATAACTTACCCACATGGGTTTAACGCTGCCACACGACTGTGGGAATAGTGGTGGTGGCGGTGCCACTTGGCACGCGAACAGGTAAGGAATAATCTCGGTTTACAAAGATACATACATACACACACACACACACACACACACACACACACACACACATTAGACAACTATTTCACCAAGCACAGCAAGGTGTAGAGCTCACAGGCTGGCAATATAAGAACATTGAGACTGATCTTCTAGTCTGTAACATTATATGTGTATTTTAGGTACATGAAACCAGACAGTAACAATTCCAGAGAAATTAAAACGACCCGGTATTTTAAAGTCAAAGCTCCATTCGTCATTCTGTACTAATGGAACCATAACAGCTGCTCCGCTAATTTGATATATGCACAATAAATATTTTCAAGATTAAGTATTGTGCATGAAGACGCTGATATCTCTCTCCATCATATACAAACATTTTTTCTTTGCAAGGTAAAGGTAATAAACTACTTGTCTTGACTGGGGAAAGGGACACATTAAGAATTTCCTCCAGTGCAGTACTTGCATACAACAAGCAAAATGGCGACCAATATTATTTTCTATATCTTAAACGTCGATGATGGTGGTGGTGACTGTATATATGTATAAGTTTGCTCTCCAGCGAGAGAACTTATACAATCTTCCGGACACAAGGGATCTTCATCTCTGACCACCACCTCCTCCTCCTTTTTTTCTTTTGCTCTTCTCTCCTCATTCTCTTTCTGCGGGGATTCAGTTCGTCCTGGCAAATAAGCACTGGGTAATCAGGATACTGTTTTCTGCCTTCCTTTCTCTCAAGGATGAAACAAAGCTCTCTCATTACGATTGTGTTTACACTGATCATCCTAATATCAGTTTTTAACAAAAGCGTAGCTGCCTTCACATTCCTTGACATTATTTACAATTTTTTACTGTCCAATGAAGCGCTTAACCTTTCAAACTTTCTAGCAGTCATAAATGAAACAAAAAAGATGGCGAATATTAAAGGTTATAATCAATGTATCAGGTGTATTAACAACAATGCTGAATGTGAACACGTATGTACATACAAATACAGACACTCAAAAACATGTAAACTAAGACACAGACACATGCAGAAGCATATCAACAGGAGTGCAAGAATATTTGGAAAATGGGAGAAAAATGCAACAATTGTTCATCAAGTAGTTACTGGAATTCAACCCCCAACAACTGTAATAAAAAATGGTGCTGGAAAAAGATTACCGGAGAATCTATAAGGAGAAACAACTCAATGCAGTAAACAACCCTTTCCCTGGGGATACTCATATTTAGTTTATGTACAACTCAATGCAGTAAACAACCCTTTCCCTGGGGATACTCATACTTAGTTTATGTTCTGAGTCGCACAAGACCCGGATAACATCAGCTGTGTTTGGACAGTTGACAAATGTAAGAAATGCTTTAAAGAAAAACCTTAAAAGGCAATACCTGAGATACTGCTCACCACATACATCCGGCCATTTCTCGAGTATGCCGAATGGGCATGGAGCCACATCTAGTGTATCACTTAAAAGCAAAAAAGTTGCGAGATTTGACACCAGGCAGATTCCCCCCAAAAATATATATATATTTAAAGTTCATATGAGAATAAATCACTTATATCACAGACTACGCCATCAAATAAGTACATGTATTTCTTTGGGTGTGTACTTAATGATAAAACTATTGAAAACATCAGAAATCACATAATACAACATTTTGGTGCACTGGTAAAGTTAAACAGTGCACCTCTTATTTTCATAAGAGGTTAAAAGTATTTTTGTCCTACCAGAAGTCAAACCGCTACACTACTCGTATGTTGGCTTATTTATCAATTTGTCTGTTTTCTAAATCTTTTATATACTCTGTAGGTTTTCATGTTTCTATTTGCTATCGTAGGTTGTTCTTCATTCTTCAGTTTTATTGCCTCAGTTTTTTTTTCGAGTCTCCGTGTAATTCTTTTCCAAAAGATCAAGGATATATTATTTTAAACATGTCATTACTTTTCTCTACATGGGTGAGGTCAAGATAATACAGAAATAAGGCTCACTTTCTTTACTTCATTCCCTCCCGCCCTAATGTAGTCTAAGAGAGCGAGTGGAAAGAATTACTATGATGAATAAAAAAATAAAAACACTTTCTTAGATATTCAACAGGGACGGGTAAGTCGAGTTTGGATTTCTTACTAGCAGCATTATAGTCCTAGGATTGTAGGGTATAGTAGCTGCATTGAAGGATCGGTGGGTATGTTATGGTTAGGAGGACCATTTCAGTCGTCACATCTGCACATTTTTGCAAGACAGTTATTGAATTAAGGATGAATGTGCTTTCTTCTTCGCGCCATCCTACCTTTGTGGGAAACGGCGGAAGTGGTTGCCCACAACCACCAGCAATACAACTACTACTCACTCAATAACCACTACTATTAATCTGGGCAAACTAGGTACTCAGAAAGGTCAAATCTCAACCCCAGGTTCCCAGTGATCACTGCAGGATACCTCGTGGTATTCAACTTCCTCGCATCCACCACAACCTGAGAAAGAAGCTTTAGGTTTGGAAGTGTGTGTAACTAAATTTGATATTTGCAAAATGCTTGTCCGACAGTTTATTTAACAAGTGTATTCTTACAGTCTTACAATTTCGAAGTGCAGTCTGTTTCAGAAATACGACTTCACTGGCAAAAGAAAAAAAAGCCATAACTCTCTCCTGCTGTTGATCTACATACCATTTTACCTCTCCATCAAATCACCTTACACATAAAATAGCTCTTCAAATTTGGATTGTCAAATTTGTTTAGTATTTTGAGGTTTGAGCGTCATTTCTCTTATCATAATTCCGTAAGGGAGATCAGGTTTTAAGTACCTAGTCTTTCTTCACTGTGTTTCTTAACGAAGATACGAGTTTAGCTGTTTTTCTCTGCAATCTCTCCTTGTAATTTGGGGACCAAAGTTGAAAAACATATTCAAGGTGAGGTCTGACAAGTGCATTATAGCATCAAAATTGTTTCTGTTGTTACGTGCCCAAAATTTCTATGGGGGAGGGTAGGAGAGAGAGAGAGAGAGAGAGAGAGAGAGAGAGAGAGAGAGAGAGAGAGAGAGAGAGAGAGGAAAAGTTTTGTGCAAGCAGTAATCTGAAACCAAGACAGCAGTGCATAAGTGCTCGCAATAAAGCTAACAGAATCCTTGGCTTCATATCAAGAAGCATGAATAATAGAAGTCCTCAGGTTGTTCTTCAACTCTATATGTCCTTGGTTAGGCCTCATTTAGATTATGCTGCACAGTTTTGGTCACCTTATTACAGAATGGATATAAATGCTCTGGAAAACGTACAGAGGAGGATGACAAAGTTGATCCCATGTATCAGATATCTTCCCTATGAGGATAGACTGAGGGCCCTGAATCTGCACTCTCTAGAAAGGCGTAGAATTAGGGATATGATTGAGGTGTATAAATGGAAGACAGGAATAAATAAAGGGGATGTAAATAACGTGCTGAAAATATCTAGTGTAGACAGGACTCGTAGCAACGGTTTTAAGTTGGAAAAATTCAGATTCAGGAAGGATATAGGAAAGCACTGGTTTGGTAATAGAGTTGTGGATGAGCGGAACAAACTCCCGAGTACAGTTAAAGAGGCTAAAACGTTGTGTAGTTTTAAAAATAGGTTGGATAAATGCATGAGTGGGTGTGGGTGGGTGTGAGTTGGACCTGATTAGCTTGTGCTACTAGGTCAGTTGCCGTGTTCCTTCCTTAAGTGAATGTGACCTGATCTGACTAGGATGGGGCATTGGCTTAAGCCGGTAGGAGACTTGAACCTGCCTCGCATGGGCTAGTAGACCTGCTGCAGTGTTCCTTCTTTCTTATGTTCTTATGATTACATTGAAACCGGAAAAATGGGAGTGTGGGGAAAGAGGTAGAACGGGAGTGAGGGGAAGCTAGGACACGTGTCGTGAGGTCAGTCAACCACAGCCAGGATAAGAAGAAAACAATCTAGAGGTGGGGAGTTGGGGTGCCTTAATCAAGGGGTTAGGGAGTCATAATTAAGGGACTAGGTAGAAAAGTTGAGGTGACAATGTCCCACCATGTCTGACTTGGGACATTGTCAGACACTATAGCGGTAACGTACGTAGTGTAAGTTTACTACATCGGCCGTTCGTCCCAAACCAACTAAAACCACTCTATATGGAAGTCAGAGGCTTGGCAATAAAAAGCAAGGGTTGATGAGTACAATAAAAGAAGTCGCTAAATGTAAGGGGACCAAGACTCTTCAATGAGTTTCCTTCGTGGCTTCTCCTTGGATGTCTTCAAAAGAGAACTTGATAAGTTCCTCAAGTCAGTTCCTCATTAGCCGGGCTATAGCGCTTACGAAGGACTGCGCGCGACCGACACCAACACCTAATCGGGACGGTTGGTCTAGGACTTAGTAGAGGGGGGGGGGGGTGACTCCCGAAATTGACTTAAGGTAGACTAAGTGACTAGCAGACAGGTAAAAAAAAGCGGGAGGGACTGATGGGGTAAGGGAGTGAGCGGTTCAAGGAGTGAGTGGTCCAAGCTATAAGTGGTTCAGGTAACAAGTGGTTCAGGGAATAAGTAGTTCAGGGAACAAGTGGTTCAGTGAACAAGTGATTCAGGGAATACGTGGTTCAAGGAGTGAGGGAGGCAGGGAAGGACGAAATGAGTAATTGATTAAAAGCAGCGAGTGAATTAGGAATAATGAGGTGAGCTAAGGAGTGAGGAAATGAATGAATGATAGTAAGACTAAAAGATTGAGGGTGTGAGGGAGCGAGTGAGTTCATGGGTGAGAAGGTAAACATCAAGAGCGCCTGGGAAGCACCTTCAGTATGAGGCTGATAGGACAAACGCCTCACTAATTGAGATACACAAGTACGCCGTACTGAGAGATACAAGTGATTAAAGGTAGTACTGCTCAACGTGCCTCCCTCCCATCCAACCCACCAACCCATCACATGACCCCGGGAGGAACGCCAGTATTGATCTCTAGGCTCAGTAGTAGGTAAAACCAGCACACCTTGTGTAAATGTGTTTGTCTGTATGAACGTGTATAATATAATGCACAACTTAATAATGCAGAAATAAGCATACATGATTGTCAACCATGAATATGCACAATTTTACAGAGTAAAAATGTAGAGGATTTTACCATGTGATAACCTGTGGGAGTCAACAGGCAAAACGATGAAGCATTTTTTACGATACTTGACGTAAAACTCAACATTCAGCCTTTGTAAATGTTCTCTTGCAAACAATAAAACAGATATGCTACACTTTCGCTTCTGTTATAAGGCATCTTCAGGAATGCCTGGACCTAGAACAGGTATGAAATCCTCGATCATCTGTTTTAAGTTTCCAAATGAATTTATTTAACTGATATTCAAATGCAACTTAAGATTTCTTTTTGACATTGTCCTTCATATAAATTTAAATAACCGCACGCCTTGTAATCAAATATAAAAAAAATAACACACGAAATTAAAACTCGGTAATTGAAATATTCCATTTTGTATATATATATATATATATATATATATATATATATATATATATATATATATATATATATATATATATAAACAAACTGGCTATATCCCACCGAGACAGGGTGACCTAAAGAGAAAAACGAAATTTTCTCATATTAACTTTAGTAATGTATACATTTTAGTCACCTCTTACGGCACGTATGGCTTGTATATATATATATATATATATATATATATATATATATATATATATATATATATATATATATATATATATATATATATATATATATATATATATATATAATTACGCTGATCAACAAAAATATACACACTACACAATAGGCAGTATCGTGTATTTAACAGAAAGCTATTGACAGCTTTACACTACTATAAACACATAATCATTGCACATGCACCATATAATTCACCTTCAAAATAAATTTCTCCAACGGGATTAAGATTATGAAGCAATAACAACAGTACACAAAATGTACAACTGTAACATTATTTATTTTACAATCAATTATAGCCTCAGCTACTAATATAACATCTTTACCCCAAGTACTGTATTTCAGTTCCTAATATCTGAAATCTTAACGAAGAATTTCAGCCTTTATGATTTAGTTTATGACTTCATTATATTTAAATTATTAATATAGCATTTCAGCTAATAATATAGTACTTCATTCACTAATATAGTATTTCAGCATTAATCATAACGTTATATGAATACACAAGTGATTAATTACCCTATTTACAAACACACGCGATTCCTCCCTCTTATGTTACTGAGTGATATTTCAGCTTCAACATCAATTCATCCCAGGCAATGATTCAGCTCCAGGAATGAGCATTCTGAGACACTACCAAGTCACTGCAGTAAACGCAGACATGGACAGACACGACACACATACACACAAACCACACATACCACACGAAACGACACTCACACACACACACACACACACACACACACACACACACACACACACTAGCGCTACTACGATCCAACACACCGGGGGGATCCAATAATGGAGGCTGACGGGTGCTTGTGGGTGGCGAGAGATACAGAGATCAGACTTCAACGCGGAGCAGCAGCTTTTCCGAACGATTTAACAGGTGCATGGGTTGAGCTGTTAAGGCAGACAAGTGTGGGGGTATACTGGAGTCCTAGAAAAGTAGCAAAAATATTAGGGAACTGATGCACTTAGGTGAGCAGCTGCTCACGGCTGGAATAACATTTTTGAGTAATGCATAAGGTGTGAGATATTTTGTAAACCGAGATACTCGTGTTTCTCAGCTGATATACTACTTTATTACGTACGATATTTTTATAAAATAATCTGAAATAACTCTAAAGGACCCTTGAACACTGATATTCAAAGTCAGCCAGAGTCAGGATATATATAAACTGTGTTTCTCCTGTTGGACAGATCGCCAGTATTTCCATAAAAGGTTCATAATCGTTGATGAATTATATCGAAGGTACATACAACAGTGACAAGGACCCTCATACACACACACACACACACACACACACACACACACACACACACACACACACACACACACACACACACACACACACACACGATATATCGCTACAACAATGACTGTCATCTAAGTTATTCCAAGGTTTCATATAAAACGAAACAGTAACATATTTTCCACTCTAGTTCGGAAATAAGACAGAATCAACGAGAATTATGATAACGGGCATAAAATGAACAGTGTAATCCACAAGACTAAACTGGGCCTCAAGCGAAGGTAAACGCAATTATTGTGTAGCAAGAGAACCAACAGGTGGAAACGTAATAACACCAATGGAGACAAGTACACGGGAATATTCGGTGCAATCACGTAATACAAACATAAAGACAGCATTAGAAACCCATTGTGCTACAGAGGTTATGCAGCCTCCAGTAATCCCCACACTGAACGTAAACCATCACGACCCTGCTGTGGAAGGATGCACTTCTTTACGTCTGATTCCGTATACAGTGAACGAGCAATGTGAGTGACAAAGTGATAGCAAGGTTATTAACACATCGAAGCCAAGTCAATGTGCGCACCCATTAAAGTTATGCTGAAGGACCCAGCCTCTAATGATTACTCCAAGAGGTTCGCCAGCACAGACTGGTGTATTTAGAGCCGTTTGTTTCAGAGAAAACAGTTCTGCTTTCTTCACAGATCTACGATTTTGAAGAAATCGTCGCAGATTAGGGAAAGAGTGCATCTTTTAGTAACCGGAGAGTTTCATTAGTCGTAACTTTGGTAAAACTAGAGGAAACCTCCAAATAAGATTTTTCATTCTCAATGGTTCCAGACAGACTGAAGCAAATGGAATTCACGATTCAGTTCACGCCCAAATGTCTTTCTAGGGCACGTATTCATGATAACACATTCCTTTAAAGAGTATAGAAGATACATTTCGTACACTACTTCTCAAGACGAAGGCTGGTGTTGTCAGTTGATTTTTCTGGAGACCGCTTAGGATTTGAAACTTCCAATTTATTGAGAAAAAATCATAATCTTTCCATGGATTCTTTTACCAGCTTATAATTCTCCAAATCATGTTTGACCGCCTGTAAGAAGCCAGGCACGGAATTGAGTGGTATTAAAGAGAACCCGACAACAAATGTACTAAATGACCCTTAACATTACCGGTGTCTGTAGAATTCTGCAAAGCGCTGATATCGTTTATGAGATCCCCCGTAAGACTCCCTGATATACACTAAACAATTAGGAAACAAGCAGGCTTGGACAACCTGCATTCGTATGCGTACACAGGAACCAACATATGTACTTTGAGGAATGGGATACGGAATCGGTAACCGTTAAGGATCCGGTATCTGGAAGCCGTGAATAAATGATAGCGCTAGGCCTTTCGTGTTTCAGCCAACACTTTTTCAAGACGTTGCAATAGTGTAGAGGAGTGGAGAGGATCCCAGGTACGTGTCCATGAAGAGGCCTAAGAGACCTCATAGGCTTCGTTGTGGAGACACCTGGGAACCTCTCCACTATTAAAGCTCTGGAAAAGGTGTTTGTTGCAACTTCCCCCTGTAGGTGTTTTGCATCCATTACAGCTTGTTTCCGATTATTTACATACATTCATTCTCCATCATATGTGGTGATTTAAAGCGCGTCAACTGTTGCTTACTAGCGAAAGAGGTTGTAAGTCATGAGTAACATGGCGTCAGGGCAGGTGGTTAAGGCAAGAGATGTGTTTAATGGAAAGTCACTGGTCAGACTACTGGGTAAATGGATGACCATTAACCCTTGTCATGATAGTGGTGGCCGCGGAGGACAATTAGCGAGGGTGTGCATCGAGTGCTTGCGGGAAAATCCTGTCCACTTGCTAATTGGTATTCCCAAAATGCACTTTTATTGGAGTGCGGGGAGAAAGATTTTTTTTTTTCGTGTGTGTGTGTGTGTATGTGGGGGGGGGTGTACAGAAGATTGGAAGCATCTAACCTGGGCTTCAGCTCTTGGGCCCGCCTGTTAATCTCCTGTTGATGATCCGAAAGGAAATCCTAAGATAAGAGAGAATGAGCAGAAATGGAAAATAAGGCCGAAGAGGAAGAAATGAGAGACTCGGGGAGGTGGTAAGGAGTATCTGATGAGAGATAGGAAGCTGCTGTTTACATGGGAAATTGTCTGTTTGCCTAAGATAAATTGTAATTTGTATACTGTAGCAGTTTTATTCTGTAATCCATGTACATGTTGTTACAAATACATCATTTTAAAATTATGTGCATGTGAGTTACAAGTGCGTGTGTATACATATGTGAGTTATAGGTGCTTGTGTATACATGCGAGAGTTATAGGTGCGTATGTATACATATGTGAGTTATAGGTGTGTGTATACATATGTGAGTTATAGGTGCATGTGTATACATATGTGAGTTATAGGTGCATGTGTATACATACGAGTTATACGTGCGTGTGTTTACATGTGTGAGTTATAGGTGCGTGTGTATACATGCGAGAGTTATAGGTGCGTATGTATACATATGTGAGTTATAGGTGTGTGTATACATATGTGAGTTATAGGTGCTTGTGTATACATACGAGAGTTATACGTGCGTGTGTTTACATGTGTGAGTTATAGGTGCGTGTGTATACATGCGAGAGTTATAGGTGCGTATGTATACATATGTGAGTTATAGGTGCGTGTATACATATGTGAGTTATAGGTGCATGTGTATACATATGTGAGTTATAGGTGCATGTGTATACATATGTGAGTTATAGGTGCATGTGTATACATATGCAGAGTGCCTTAAAACACCATTTTCCACAAACACAAACACACAGACGCGCGCAAACAAACGATATATAATCACTATAGTGAACTGAAAAAGTCACTGATTGGCGAGCAATCTTTATATTAAAGATAGTCATATATCTAATTTATCACTACACACACACACACACACACACACACACACACTGGAGTATGCAGCACCAGTTTGGAACCCGCACCGGGTCAAGCACGTTAAGAAATTAGAGAAAGTGCAAAGGTTTGCGACAAGGTTAGTTCCAGAGCTAAGGGAAATGTCCTATGAAGAAAGGTAGAGGGAAATCGGCCTGACGACACTGGAGGACAGGAGGGATAGGGGAGACATGATAACGACATACAAAATACTACGTGGAATAGACAAGGTGGACAGAGACAAGATGTTCCAGAGAGGGGACACAGAAACAAGGGGTCACTCTTGGAAGTTGAAGACTCAGATGAGCCACAGGGATGTTAGGAAGCAGTTCCTCAGTCATAGAGCGGTCAGGAAGTGGAACAGTCTGGCGAGCGATGTAGTGGAGGCAGGAACCATACATAGCTTTAAGACGAGGTATGATACAGCTCATGGAGCAGGGAGAGAGGACTTAGTAGCGTTCAGTGAAGAGGCAGGGCCAGGAGCTGAGTCTCGACCCCTGCCACTACAATTAGGTGTGAGTACACACACACACATACACCCAACAAGACTCAAAAGATTTGCCTGGAAAGCTAAAACTATTGACTTACCTTCTCTGACGAGCACAGCCTTGCACACTGCTTACCTAACAAAAGATAAAAAAAAAATAATTTAGGACCTTAATATAAATCAACACACAATACACTGACAAAAAATAAAAGAAATCAAATCAAGTGTACTTGTAGGACTCAAACTGTGATTATCTGGCGATAATGGTTAGCAAGCTGATTTGGAAGCCATCCTAACCGGAGTTCAAACTTCACCAGTGCTTGACCTCTACAGGTCTAATACTAAGCAAGGTGTGATCTCATTAATTGAATGTACACACACACACACACACACACACACACACACACACACACACACACACACACACACACACACACACACACACACACACAATGTCGTGCTGAATAAGTAAAACTTGCTATTTTGGCTAAAATAGCAATGCACTTCTTCTCGAATAGGGCAGACGAAAATTTGTGCATGCAATAATTTTGCAAAAATCATTCTTAATCTAACGAAAAAGAAATATTTCATTACGTTTGTTTATTAAATTACTGTAAACGTATATAACATATTTAGTTGAATTAGGCTAAATTAAATTGTGCTTGTTATAATAAGGCTAGGTAAGTTTCCTAAGGTCCTTTTGGTACAAAATCATTAATTTTTATATTAACATAAATGAAAAAATATATCTATAAATGTATATGAGAAAATTTTAGAAAGGACTTCATTTTAAACGAGTTTTTGCTAATTGACCAGTTTCACCTATTCGGCACGACATATATACCTCTATAACTACGACTATGTGAATTTCATCCTGCACAGCATACCGCCGCTGCAGTTACAGCTACCGATGATCTGCGGGGTACACAAGCGGGGCTCGGTAATCTTACCCAGGAATAACATAGCTAATTACCAATTACAGAACTTACTCCACCACGGAATACATCACTGCGTCACTTTCAAATTCTGAATTTTCATATACCAAAAAGGAACGTTATATATTCCTCTTTGAAGGCCGTCTTAAGCAAAAATGAAAGAACAAATTTTCTTATCGTCTCAATGGTATAATTTATTGACACAAACTGGAAAACAAAAAAAAATTTCCCTGGATATAAATATCGTTCTCAAAGTCAATAAAACATCAATCTTGTTTTACAAAAATCTAAAATTGGATGAGGTCAAATCTGCTTTCTCGGTGCATATTTTGTGTATTTTCATCAACTTTTTTAATCAGAAAAACCCAAACTAAATAAATAAGTCAATAAATGTTATGCGAGTGCAATATGTCTGGCCAAGACACACAAATCCTTGCAGATTGATTCTGATCTCTCAGACTCTGGCTGCCTTTCCATAATGGAAATCTATTTTAGCCATGTATATAACAGACACATGAACACTACACATATAACGAAAATATGAATACTATTTTGAAGAATGAAATGGAATTACGAAGAACACTGCTAAACATGCATTTACTACAGTAAACAAAAATATGACAGTTCCATATTTTGTTGCATAAATCACTGTAAATGATGGGCAAAAAGCTTAACAAAAGCAATAATACCTAAATGCGGTGACGCCTAACCCTTATTAATACAAAAACAAATACATGTTGTCTTTTTGGTTTAGGACAATGTTCCATAATTGTAAAGAAATTAGGAGAGATTTGTACCTTCATAATACATTAATACAGGAAGATTTGTACCTTCATGATACAAGAATCCAAAACGTGCTCCCATGGCACAAGAATACAAGGAGTTTCGTGCCTCTCTGGTATATAAACATAAGGAGTTTCATGACTCACGAAATCGTAATGACACGATTGTAAACAACCCACTATACAGTTTTTTTTTAAGGAGTTTCATGCTTCCAGGATACACACAATGAAGGAATTTAGTAACTCAGTGATACATACTGACAAGTAGTTTAGTGCATCACAGATGAATACATGGAGAGTTTAGAAAGCAACTGTACCTTATGAAAATTAAGCTATAAATACAAAGACAAGGACACTGCAAAGAATGTACTTATAACGTACATGCCCTAACACGAAAGTAACTCAGGTATGTACAGTGATGTGTAACAAACTTGAATAAGTACACTGAAGAAAAAGTCAATAAAAGGAAAGTAGAGCAAATCATTTTATACAGCCTCAAGGGCACTATTAAGTTACATACAATCACAAGTAACTAATACAAGGAATATATAGTCCACCAGTTGTTTTATCAATGCAATACAAAGACTACTATTGGAGACTGGAAGACATGAAGTTGGTGTTAGAAGTGATCAGTTCCTCAGTCCCAGGGTTGAGGGACTAATCACTAACTACCTCATGTCTTCCACTGTCTCTTCTCTGTATTAACTGAGAAAGCCTCTGGCTGTCGAAGCCTCTCCACAATAACAAAATTTTTTCCACATGTCTTAAGCTACTTGTCACTTTTGTAAATCATTACTATACAATACATTAACTTTTATTACAAATCTGAATTCAGACTGATTCCGTGCCGAATATCTTAACCTTGATCAACACTGAGGAGTGCGCAAATAAATATAAAGAAAAAACTAGTAAAATATTTCTGTATATTCGAATATCAACACAAAAATAAATCAAAGCGAAGCAAAATGGAGGCCAAGCATTAAAAAGCACTTGAGGTTGTGCGAGCACATCAAAGTCCCCCGCAGAACCTCTTGTAAAGCAAGCACATCCCGCTCCAACTAAGATATAAGGAAATAATGAATAAAGGAACCCTTCCTCGGCCACAACCTCGCAGAAAACTCCCCTAAAAGATGTGAAGACTTTGATCAAAAACTAAAGAAAAAAATTCTCTGGAAACACGATAATTGGGAAAGTTTTTTTTTGTGTGTCCTCTAGTCCATGGTGCTCGAGGGATTGGACCAGGCACAACGGCAAATGCATCATGATGGAATTACTCGCCCCGAGTTATTTAAGCCTCCATTTCTAAAGTTAAGCAAGGGAAGTATAATCGAAGACGACTGGTGTTTGATGTCGTCTTCACGCACACGCACTACAAATACAGCTCGGGTCCCGAGACTGGGAAGATGTCTGAAATGTTTGGACACTGGCAGGTTTTGTGGGCGTATGATAATTGTGTGTGGCCTGGCGGAGCTGCAGGTCCCATTCGCAGGACTCCGGCCGCAAGGTACCTCCACAACAGGTTAATTACATACACTCATCTTTCATGGGATTCTAATTAACGATCTCTGTGTAAAGCTACTATGAATGGTGGGTTCTGAAATGTGCCAGGTGAAAAACCTGCAGGCAGAGTACAACACCAGTACTGCTTACGCTTACAAATATAAAAAGAAAACAGTAATCAATTATCAGCTTTTCATAGATACTACATTCAAACTCTTCAAAACTACTTCACTCTTACCATCCCTTAATAATGATGACTACTAGCGAACAGGATACACCGACTACAACCACCACTCTCACTACATAACTTAGTCCACCCACCACAACCAACCTCTCGCTACAGGGCACGACCTAATAACCACAAGTTACCAACTACAACCACTTGTTGCCATACTCACCTACACCCTCTCGTTGCAATACTCAACTACTTCCTTAAATTACCAAATCCAGCCTCATACAAATATGCACAACAAAAACAACTTGTTCATTTACAACTATCCCTTCTTACTAAAGTCCCCCAACATCCCATTTTTGTTTTGTCTGCACCATCCCATACAGCCGTGCTAGTCTTCCGCAAAGTTCCCATCATCCTACGTCCACTTTCACCATTCCCATCAGCACCCCCACCCCAATCCCCTCTCCGCCATTATCAAAGACTCAAGAGAGGAAGAATCCAAGCCTAATTTTCTCCGTGAGGCAAGAATCTTTCTTTTCCATCTGGGAACCCAAAGATCGTCAAGGATGGGTCTTCAATTATGAGGAATGAGGTTAATACTTCATGAGACTGACCTGGAAGTTAGCCTCGCTGCCAGGCGGCTGCCACAACCCGCAGGTTAAAGGGAGGAGGGCCGGAGGATAAAGAAGAAAGAGGACAAGAACGATGAGGAGAGAGTGGCGAGGAGATAGAGAGGAGGAGGCAGTGTTGGTTGTGGGGTGATAGTGGCGGTAAAGGGAAGGAGAGGGAGGATTATGAAGTAGTGTTGGAGACTGAGGAGAGGGAAGGCGTTTGTGGTATTATACTGGGTGTGGCAGACTACCAAACGCGAAGAGACTGGGAGAGAAAAAGTGTGGTTAATTCTATATGATAGCTACGCAGTAAGAACAAAAGCTGTTTCCGTGTCATATTCCATCACGCAAGATGAGCCCATACAAGGTGCTGAAATCTGTCAGCATGAGCTGGGGGATTTCTGCAGGGCAGAAGGAAAGGGGAGGAGAGGAAGAAGTGGATTATGGGAGGTCCTACATTACACTCTCGTTATCCTCCCCATCTACTTCCTTCCCCCTAGCCATTTACTTACCAGCTACTCTAACTCTCGTGAACTGATTCTTTCTCTGTCAGTAAGTTACTTCCTGCAATGCAACAGGAGAGGCCTACCTTTACCGGTGTTAAACATTATTTAATAGAGCTGCAAATTAAATATCACATACTCACATACCCTATAAATTTTATACTATACACTAATATATATTTTACAATTAATCATAATAATTTTAATGTATTTATATAATCATGAGTTTTCCACATCATCTTCGTATTTCTTTTAATAATTCGAGACTAGATAATGATCCGGGACGAACCGGTGTAGATAAATTTTCATTTTCAATCTTAGTGTTGGTTCGGTCACGATAATCTTGACTAAGTTTTCTTGCATAATATGCTAATACATCTGTATAAATCAACTATAACTATGCAAAATCTATTACAACTATGCAAAAATACCATACACAATAGCAGATAATGCGGCCACAAAAGCCAACACCTCAATGTCCTTCATTATTCTCAAGGATTGTCCAGTATATTCATCATAATGCAGTGAGTGGCGCTTTATTATTCAGCAATGAGTCAGCGGGTGGGTTGGTGGTGCTCAAGGTCCAGCATCACCTGTGTGGCTGTGTCACCCAGTTGGGCGGCACCTGTGCACTTGATCCTGCCCAGGTGGGTGCGCCCGGTGCTACCCAGGTGGGCGGCACTTGTGTCTACGTTAACTCAGTATCTTCCCCTTAGTGAACACGAAGATAAAGCATTACCACACCACTGAAATGGCACGTACACAATACAGTGAAAGTAACAGTGTGTGTAGGGAGTATCCCGGGTTCGCTGCACTGTTCTACGTGTTCTTCCTGACATACTAAACTCGTGTGGATCATAAGCACAAGTTGTGGAAGCTAGATCCACCGTCTGCTAATCGCGAGAGAGACGTTACCAGTCAGCATAGATTTATCTAGCGACCTCTAGAGAAAATCCACCAGTTTACCTAGGCCATGTTTGTACAATTCTGGACACACACATATGAATGCTGCCTAACTTATACAAGAAGACCGAGAACAAACGAGCTTCATCGACAGGTAAAAAGTAAAGGTAAAGAACACTAGAGATGTCGTGTCCATCACTCCTGTAGATGAAACGAAACTTTCACAACATTGTGTTGCTGTATAGTCCTTGTGGCTTAGCGCTTCTTTTTGGTTATAATAATAATAATCACAACATTGTGTGAATATAGCAAACTGTGTGAACCGTATAGTTCAGTTTTCATTGACACTTAAGGTACCAACTGTCCAGGTAAAGTAGAAACCTAAAATTAGAGCGAGTCTTCCAAGCCAACTGAGACATTCTTCAGCGCTTTCTAATTATTTAACAAAATTAAATTTAAATAATATACAACTCAATATCACTGAACTCACTACTTATTTACAACTTGATTATACTTTTATTATATTACTGGTATACAAAACTGACAAGTAGATGAGTAAGTCGTATGTGCAACACGTACCTTTGATGAGTTTCGAGAGTCTTGCTACTCTCGGAGCCCGGCCAGAGGCCAGGGTCGTCTGGTGCTTGCCTGGTCAACCAGGCTGTTGCTCCTGGAATCCTGCTGCCCCACATATCCATCACAGCCTGTTTGATCTGGCACCTGGTGAAGACACTTGTCCAGTTTTCGCTTGAAGACGTCTACAATTGTTCCAGGAGTTTTTCTGATATCTTCTGGTAAGATGTTGAATAGTCTGGGACCCCGAATGTTTATCCAGTGTTCCCTTATTGTGCCCACCGCGCCCCTGCTCCTCACTGGGTTTATTTTGCACTTCCTCCCATATCTCTCACTCCAGTGCTGTTATGACAGTGTGCAGATTTGGGACCAGGCCCTCGAGTACTTTCCGGGTATATATATTATCATGTATCTCTCTCTCCTCAACTACGGTAAGCACATATTCAAGACTTTAAGACGTTCCAAGTAATTTAAATGCTTTACCGTCTCTATGTGGGCCGTAAACGAGCTCTGAATTTGTTCCAGCTCTGATATTTCTCCTGCCTTGAACGGGGCCATCAATACTGAGCACTATTACAAATGAGGGAGCACTAGCGATTTGAAGAGTGTCACCATCAGCATTATTTTCCCTGTTTTTAAAGTTCTCAGTACCCACCCCGTCATCCTCCTGGGTGTCGTGATCTTTGTCTTATGTTCTTTGCAAGAAATGTCAGTTGACATAATTATTCCCAAGTATTTTACGTGTTCCTTTCGTTCTATTTGGTGATCCTCTTGAGTTTTGTATAGTGCTGCTTCTGAGTTCTTCATTCTTTCCATCCCTAAGCAGCTGGAACTTATCACTACTGAGCGCCAAGTTGTTCTCCACTGAAATACACTGTTTATATCTTCCAGTAAGTTTTCAGTGTCTTCTACCGTAGTGATTTTCATGCTTATTTTAGTGTCATCTACAAATGATACAAAACTATGACAGGTGTTTTTATCTATGTCTGCTATGAGGATAAGAAACAGCCGAGGTGCCAGGACAGTGCTTCGGAGAACTGAGCATTTTACCTTGCTACTTTTATGTGCTGTGTGTTAGGAACCCGAAAATCCATCTGCCTACCTTCCCCGTAATGTCTATGGCCCTCATTTTGTGCGCTATCACTCTATGATAGCATTTGTCAAACGCCTGTCTTTACTGTGGAGGCGAGATACCGCCACAATAAAGACATCCAAGTGTTGCACATATATCTTCTCCTTTACTTGATTATACTTAATTTATTTACATCCTTATTATACTTAATTTACAACTTAATACTTATTTATAACTGATAATAATTCTTTTACAACTTTATTATTAAAAAGCTTTCACTATAGAGCTTAACGTCACTTATCTGAAGGTGGAAATAATGTGCACTTCCTGCTAATGACAGTAAGGGCCACAAAAACTGAGAGAAGCAATTTAACTTCCATTTCAAGTAATTAACAAATTATAAATCAATTAAAGATACTCTGAGAGGTTCGTTGATAATGTTGTCAATTTTGCTGGCGATGAAGGGAGCGAAAGTTGAAGAGAGCCTTTTAAAGTGATCTTGATGAGGCTTTTCAATTCCAAGAGTAATATGCAAATTGCTTTATCAAACGCATCAAAGATTACTCGAAAAATTAATCATCATTCGTAAAACATTTAACAAGATGGTAGTAACGTGTCTGAAGTGAAGCGCTGGTCGAGTAGAGAAAGAGAACAGAACAAACGGAACAGAAAGATAACAGGAGGAGAGGAGGAGAATAATAGGACAACGAAAGAGACTCACTGATGCCAAAAAGGTCTCGACAACTAGTGATTACTGCAGTACAATAGTAGAGCATAGGTACGGCACACACACGACCTCGGGTTCAATAACCGTCACCCACGAGGCTAGAAGGGGTTAAATCCTGCAACTGGCAAGTTAAGTAGAAGGGTCAGGAGCTGAGACTCTGGCCCCGCAACCACGAATAGGTGCACACAAAGGAACAGCAAGAGCTACCCTACAAGACGTCGATCTTCAACTTTCCACACCGCAGTAACAAACGAACACTCAACTTACAACAACAATGTCCTTAAGAAAATAGGGGCCAGCATCCCTGTGACTATTTTCCATATATACGTGTGTGTGTGTGTGTGTGTGTGTGTGTGTGTGTGTGTGTGTGTGTGTGTGTGTGTGTGTGTGTGTGTGTGTGTGTGTGTGTGTGTGTGTGTCCGTAGGATCGAATTATTACATTAAGGGGGAAGGGGAAAACTGCTAAACCAGAGGAATCATACAGCGCCTGGGGAAACGGAAGACATTCAAGCTAGATTTACGGAACTGGAACACAAGTTCAACTTCTCAGATCAAGATCCCTTCACCAGCATTAAGAACCTTCCTTGAGGGGCAGTAAGGCCGAAGAGATATACGCATTTCACAGAGTATGAAAAAATAGCATACTAACAATAGTAATTCTAAATGCTCTTGACCATTACCATAGTTTAATCTATCCGTAGATGTACCCAAATATCCTAGCATCTAATTCGTCATAAATTCTATCTTAATTTTAACAACACAGTTTTCTCCCCATATCTATAAACTCAGCCCTCTTCCCCAGACATCCCATGCCACTCCCTTTCCCCACACCACATAAGATCACACTCCCCTCCCTCATACATCCTAGCATCCCAGTCCCCTTTCCCCAGAACTACTGTAACAGCCCGAGCATCTCAGGCCCCTCCCCTAGACCTCCAAGCATCTCAGTCCGCTCTCCCTAGGAGTCGTAGCTGGGGCAGAGCTGCTAGGGGCTGAGCGCCACCATAATCCCAGGCCAGGAGCCACGTATCATACAGCTGAGCTATGTATTGGTTACCGATACAAATATTTAACATTTTCGGGGAGAAGACGCATCTGAGGCGGTTGTGGGTGAACTGCGTCCCACGTGCAGTAGTGTGACCCGTCAAGAACGTGGCCCTCCCCGGGGCTTGTCGCATACCCCGAGGTATTAGACCCATCCTGAAGTGACCCGCCCCAAGGCATACGGTTCACCACTTAGTAGCCCACCCTGGAATGTGGGGGTCCAATTCCTGGTGAAGACATTTTTTTGTACTGTGGATTTAAGATGAAGAATGTGATCCACTGCGGATAATATAGCCCACTGTGTGCAGTATAGTGCTCATCGGAGAGTACTGCCCATCCGAACAGTGTGACTAAGAGGAGGAAATACACGAGATGAAAAGCAAAGAGGAAGTGTCAGAGATGGGTAGTGACTCCGGTTAGTGATAAGTGAAACGGATCGTCAAGGTAACGTTAATATTTTCTCAGATGTGTTTATATTGCAGTTCAAGATGGCCAGAGAAAGCACTTGAAGAATTTGATTCTCATCTGAATATTTTTCGCGTGCATACGCATGTAATTATGTGTGTACATAATCAGATGTACTTGCCTCATTGTGGTTGCGGGGTTCGAACTCTAGCACCTGACCCCACCTCTTAGCTATCACACACACACACGGAAGTATTTCTTCAGTCATGAGGTTGTCAAGCAGTGGAACATTCTGGAAAGTGATGTAGTGGACGCGGGATCCATACATAGAAGAGGAACGAAAAAGCTCGTGGAGAAGGGAGAGAGTGAACCTAGCAGCGACCAGCGACGGCAGGAGCTGTGAATCGACACCTGCAACCAAAAACGAGTACACACACACACACACACACACACACACACACACACACACACACACACACACACACACACACACACACACACACACACACAAATATAAGTCCCCACATTCAGAACACAAAAATTGCATTAAGAAAATTATACCAGTAAATCGCCATTTTCAGCCTTAGCTTTTATAAATTCCGTAGTCTCTAAACTCGCATTGTTCCTTCCTGAGCGGCCTGTAATCCTGGGGAAAAGTAAGAGAGACGTATCTAAGGCCGGTGTGACGGGTGTAGCTGCAGTAACGCTGAGAATCCCCGACTTCTCTTCCAAACAGCTGATGCCGCCGCTAGTCTCCGCTGCTGCTGCAGCTGCTTCCTGGCTTCTTACACAGTACATAAACTCTTGATATGGCAATACGCAAATATATTGGTCAAGTTAAGTACTTTCCACTGTGCATAACTGTATCAGAAAAATAACATGGGTAGCTTGTGAATGACTTATGCACCGCACGACTATGATTTGTAAATTACATTCAAAATATCTATGCTATGTGACCAACAATGGTCTCTTTTCACGCCTAAAAACATGTTTCTAACTGATGTCTATGATCTCTGTATTGTTCAGTGTTGACGAGGAAGTCAACACTGAACAATACTCTAAACGAGAGAGCACAAGTGATTTGAATAGTGTCACCACTGGCACTATTTCCCTTGTTGTGAAAGTTCTCTTGGGTTCTGTATACGGTGTCCCATTTGAGTTCTTCATTCTTTCCGTATTTAAGCAACTGGAGTTTATCACCACTGAACATCATGTTGTTCAACATAGGAAGCAGATGCAGGGAAATTTGCGCATATGCACGTGAATCAAACATGGGATCTTTTAAGGTTATGTTTGTGAATGTGGCACTGAGGACGTGTTTGTGTGGCACTGAGGACGTGTTTATGAGTGTGGCATTAATGACGTGTTTGCGAGTGTGGCACTGAGGACATGTCTGTGAGTGTTGCACTGAGGACATGTTTGTGAGTGTGATACTGAGGATATGTTTGTGAGTGTGCCACTGATGTGTTTGTGTGGCACTGACGACGTGTTTGTTAGTGCGGCACTGAGGACATGTTGGTGAGTGTGGCACTGAGGACATGTTTGTGAGTGTGGCACTGAAGATGTGTGTGGCACTAAGGGCGTTTGTGAGTTTGGCACTGAGAACATATTTGTGAATATGGCACTGTAGATGTATTTGTGTGGCACTGAGGACATGTTTGTGAGTGTGGCACTTACATATTTGTGAGTGTGGCACTGGTGTGAGGCTCAGTGTGGCACTGAGGACGTGTTCGTGTGGCACTGGGGTGTGGCTGTGAGTGCGCCATTGAGGACGCCAGTGCCACACACCCCAGTGTGTGGCACTGGGGTGTGGCTGTCAGTGTGGCACTGAGGACATGTTTGTGAGTGTGGCACTGGGGTGTGGCTGAGTGTGGCACTGAGGACGTGTTTGTGAGTGTGGCACGGGGTGTGGCTGTGAGTGTGGCCGACGACAGAGGCTGCAGCAGCTGGCTCGCCAGATAAGAGCCAGCTGGACACCTCTCCTTCAGATTGCTTTCGGTCGCCCGTCAATTCCGTGTTTCCCGACGCCCGCACGCTGCCAAGCCGCCCACACGTGTACAGTGGCAACCCGCCCACATGTGTACACTGCCAACCTGCCCACATGTGTACACTGCCAACCCGCCCACACGTGTACAGAAGCAAGAAAGTTATTCTGTGTACAAAGCCAGGACAATGATTTATTGTACAGTACCAGGGCAATGATTCAGTGTACAGTGCCAAGACAATGATTCAGTGTACAGTGCCAAGACAATGATTCAGTGTACTGTGCCAAGACAATGATTCAGTGTACAGTGCCAAGACAATGATTCAGTGTACAGTGCCAAGACAATGATTCAGTGTACAGTGCCAAGACAATGATTCAGTGTACAGTGCCAAGACAATGATTCAGTGTGCAGTGCCAAGACAATGATTCAGTGTACAGTGCCAAGACAATGATTCAGTGTACAGTGCCAAGACAATGATTCAGTGTACAGTGCCAAGACAATGATTCAGTGTACAGTGCCAAGACAATGATTCAGTGTACAGTGCCAAGACAATGATTCAGTGTACAGTGCCAAGACAATGATTCAGTGCACAATGCCAGGATAATAATGCAGTGCATAGTGCCAGGATAATAATGCAGTGTATAGTGCCAGAACAATGATGCAGTGTGCAGTGCCATGACAGTGATGCAGTGCCAGGACAATGATGTAATGTGCAGTACCAGGACAATGACGCAGTGTGTAATGCCAGGACAATGATGTAGTGTATGCACTGTGCAGTGCCAGGACAATGATGCAGTGTGTGGTGCCAAGACAATGACCACCATGATCTCGAGATCATTCTGGGTGACAGCAGTGACAGCGCGAGAACCTTTCCAGCATAACTCTTGTCAACTCGCTTGAGCCTTGGTTCTGTAATTCTTCATTTTATTAGTCAGGCGCACACACACGCACGCACGCACGCACACACACACACACACACACACACACACACACACACACACACACACACACGCACGCACACACACACACACACACACACACACACACACACACACGCACTCGCACACACGCACACACACAAGCACGCACACACACACACACACACACACACACACACACACACATACACACACACACACACACACACACACAAACACATACACAAACACACACACACACACACACACACACACACACACACACACACACACACACACACACACACACACACACACACACACACACATATATGCAAAACAACCACTGTGAAAGAGTAGTGAAATTCCAAGCGCTTTCGTGACTACTCACATTGTCAAGGAACATATAGTTCCTTGACAATGTGAGTAGTCACGAAAGCGCTTGTAATTTCACTTCTCTTTCACAGTGGTTGTTTTGCATATTTTAAAATCACCTGTTTACTGTGATTTTATTGTATATATATATATATATATATATATATATATATATATATATATATATATATATATATATATATATATATATATATATATATATATATATATATATATATAACACATCGGCCTTCTCCCACCCAGGCAGGGTGGCCCGAAAAAGAAAAACTTTCACCATCATTCACTCCATCACTGTCTTGCCAGAAGGGTGCTTTACACTACAGTTTTTAAACTGCAACATTAACACCCATCCTTCAGAGTGCAGGCACTGTACTTCCCATCTCCAGGACTCAAGTCCGGCCTGCCGCTTTCCCTGACTCCCTTCATAAATGTTACCTTGCTCACACTCCAACAGCAGGTCAAGTCATAGAAACCATTTGTCTCTATTCGCTCCTAACACGCTCACGCATGCTTGCTGGAAGTCAAAGCCCCTCGCACATAAAACCTCCTTTACCCCCTCCCTCCAACTTTTCCTAGACCGACCCCTACCCCGCCTCTCCTCCACTACAGATTTATACACTCTCAAGTCAATCTATTTTGTTCTATCCTCTCCACATTACCGAACCACCTCAATAACCCCTCCTCAGTCCTGTGGATAATAGTTTTGGTAATGCCGCACCTCCTCCTAATTTGCAAACTACGAATTCTCTGCACTATATTCACACCACCCTCAGACATGACATCACTGCCATCAGCCTTCTTGTTGCAACATTCACCACCCATATTTCACACTCATATAACAGCGTTGGTATAACTATACTCTCATACATTCTCCTCTTTGCTTCCAAGGACAAAGTTCTTTGTCTCCACAGACTCCTAAGCACACCACTCATCCTTTTCCTTTTCATCAATTCTATGATTCACCTCATTTTTATAGACCCATCTGCTGACACGTCCACTCCTAAATATCTGAATACATTCACCTCCTCTATACTCTCTCCCTCCAATCTGATATCCAATCTTTCGTCACCTAATTTTTTTGCTATCCTCATCACTTTACTCTTTCCTATATTCACTTTTAATTTTCATCTTTTACATACCCTACCAAACTCATCCATCAACCTCTGCAACTTCTCTTCAGAATCTCCCAAAAGCACAGTGTCATCAGCAAAGAGCAACTGTGACAACTCCCAATGTGTTAGATTCTTTATCTTTTAACCCCACACCTCTTGACAACACCCGAACATTCACTTCTCTTGCAAACCCATCTATATAGTGAACCATGATGACATCACACATCCTTGTCTAAGGCCTACTTTTACTGGGAAATAATCTATCCTCGTAAAAATTCTTCACTGCTTTCAGTAACCTACCTTCTATTCCATACATTTGCAACATCTGCCACACTGCCCCCCTATCCACCCTGTCATATGCCTTTTCCAAATCCATAAATGCCACAAAAACCTCTTTACCCTTATCTAAATATTGCACACCTATATGTTTTACTCTAAACACTTGGTCTACACACCCCCTACCTTTTCTAAAGTCTCCTTGTTCATCTGCTATCCTACCAGGTATACTCGACAGATTTATTCCCCTATAATTTTTGCACTCTCTTTTGTCCCCTTTGTCTTTATACAAAGGAAATATGCACGCTCTCTGCCAATCCCTAGGTACCTTACCCTCTTCCATACATTTATTAAATAATTGCACCAACCACTTCAAAACTATATTTCCACCTGCTTTTAACATTTTTATCTTTATTCCATCAATCCCGGCTGCCTTACCTCCTTTCATTCTACCCACTGCCTCACGAACTTCCCCCACACTCACAACTGGCTCTTCCTCACTCCTTCAAGATGTTATTCTTCCTTGCCCTATACACGAAATCAGGGCTTCCCTATTTTCATCAACATTTAACAATTCCTCAAAATATTCCCTCCATGTTCCCAATACCTCTAACTCTCCATTTAGTAACTCTCCTCTCCTATTTTTAACTATCAAATCCACTCGTTCCCTAGGCTTCCTCAACTTATTAATCTCACTCCGAAACTTTTCCTTATTTTCAACAAAATTTGTTGATAACATCTCACCCACTTTCTCATTTGCTCTCTTTTTGCATTGCTTCACCACTCTCTTAACCTCTCTTTTTCTCTCCATATACTCCTCCCTCCTTGCATCACTAGTACTTTGTAAAAACCTCTCATATGCTAATTTTTTCTCCCTTACTACTCTGTTCATATCATCATTCCACCAATTGGTCTTCTTCCCTCCCGCACCCACTATCCTGTAACCACAAACTTCTGCTGAACACTCTAACACTACATTCTTAAACTTACCCCATACATCTTCGACCCCATTGCCTTTACTCTCACTAGCCCATCTATCCTCCAATAGTGGTTTTTACCTTACCCTAACTGCCTCCTCCTTTAGTTTATAAAACTTCACCTCTCTTACTTGCTGCTTCTATTTTCCTTGTATCCCATCTACCTTTTACTCTCACTGTAGCTACAACTAAAAAGTGATCTGATATATCTATGGCCCCTCTATAAACATGTACATCATAAAGTCTACTCAATAGTCTTTTATCTACCAATACGTAGTCCAACAAACTACTGTCATGACCCCCGGCGTCAGATCCTGAATATTTATCCTCTTTTTCTTAAAATATGTATTACCTATAACCAAACCCCTTTCTATACAAAGTTCAGTCAAAGAGCCCCCATTATCATTTACACCTGGCACCCCAAACTTGCCTACCACACCCTCTCTAAAGGTTTCTCCTACTTTAGCATATAGGTCCCCTAAACAATTACTCTGTCACTTGGTTCAAAAGTTCCTACACACTCGCTTAACATCTTCCAAAATCTTTCTCTCTTCTACACTCCTTTCTTCTCCATGTGCATACACACTTATCATGACCCACTTTTTGCCTCCGACCTTTATTTTAATCCACATAACCCTTGAATTTATATATTTATATTCGCTCTTTTCCTTCCATAACTGATCCTTCAACATTACTGCTACCCCTTCCTTAGCTCTAACTCTCTCAGATACTCCTGACTTAATCCCATTTATATCTTCCCACTGAAACTCACCTACCCCCTTCAGCTCTGTTTCGCTTAGAGCTATTACATCCAACTTCTTTACGGACATTCAAGCATCCCAGTTTTATAAAGTTTTTCTTCTTCTCTTTTTTAGTATTGTCTTCATGAGAAAGGGTTACCAGCGTGCAGCGCACGCTGGTATGATTGTTAGGTAACATATCTTGTGATTCTTCAAACTTATAATGGCCAAAATATTGATCATAACATTTAAAAAGAAAAACACATGACAGAGACTAAACAAGCTCAGATTCGTGATCAGCGAATCCAAGTTAGCGTAAAACAACTAATTTGGTTTCTGAACTAGATAAGAAATTAAAATTTGTTGGGTGACATCAGTGTCCGTGTGTGAGCTAATCAAAACATCAGCGTGTGTCAGTGAGCTGATCAAATCATTTGTACGAGCACTTATCTAACTAAACTTTAAATATTAGTGCATAAACGTATGCACTAGACTTCACATTCCAAAATAGGTATAGTGAGGGAGTGTCTGACAGAATATCTGAATATATCGTGCGCGTTCATCTACTAATGTAAATGTGTGTGTATTATTTATGTTCATGTCTTATATGCGTAGATGACAAGACGTGTACCTTCCGAGATAGGAATGTGCAGAAGGCAGTGGGAGAGGCAAGAGTGGGGTGAGTTGGGGAGGGAGGAACTTAAGTATGGAGAAGGAGAGGAGAAAGGTGTGAGGTAGGAAAACGCAAATAATGAAACAGTGGAGAGGGGAAAAGGGGCAAAATGGAGTTAAGTTGGGAGAGTGAGGCCGGGAGAAGGGAATGTAAAGAAGGAAGAGTGAAGTAGGAATAAGGGAAGTAAAGCAGGGAGAGGGGCGCCTGAGTGCGGATATGGAGTGGCCGGTATGAAAACTGAGTGGGGTATTTGGAGTGTAAGGTGGGGGATACGGTGACCTGATGGAGAAGTGGGGAGTGTGGTGAAGGAGAGAGGGTAGGAGAGTGGGGAGTGTGGTGAAGGAGAGAGGGTAGGAGAGTGGGGAGTGTGGTGAAGGAGAGAGGGTAGGAGAGTGGGGAGTGTGGTGAAGGAGAGAGGGTAGGAGAGTGGGGAGTGTGGTGAAGGAGAGAGGGTAGGAGAGTGGGGAGTGTGGTGAAGGAGAGAGGGTAGGAGAGTGGGGAGTGTGGTGAAGGAGAGAGGGTAGGAGAGTGGGGAGTGTGGTGAAGGAGAGAGGGTAGGAGAGTGGGGAGTGTGGTGAAGGAGAGAGGGTAGGAGAGTGGGGAGTGTGGTGAAGGAGAGAGGGTAGGAGAGTGGGGAGTGTGGTGAAGGAGAGAGGGTAGGAGAGTGGGGAGTGTGGTGAAGGAGAGAGGGTAGGAGAGAGTGTGGTGAAGGAGAGAGGGTAGGAGAGTGGGGAGTGTGGTGAAGGAGAGAGGGTAGGAGAGTGGGGAGTGTGGTGAAGGAGAGAGGGTAGGAGAGTGGGGAGTGTGGTGAAGGAGAGAGGGTAGGAGAGTGGGGAGTGTGGTGAAGGAGAGAGGGTAGGAGAGTGGGGAGTGTGGTGAAGGAGAGAGGGTAGGAGAGTGGGGAGTGTGGTGAAGGAGAGAGGGTAGGAGAGTGGGGAGTGTGGTGAAGGAGAGAGGGTAGGAGAGTGGGGAGTGTGGTGAAGGAGAGAGGGTAGGAGAGTGGGGAGTGTGGTGAAGGAGAGAGGGTAGGAGAGTGGGGAGTGTGGGGAGAGTGGGGAGTGTGGTGAAGGAGAGAGGGTAGTGTGGTGAAGGAGAGAGGGTAGGAGAGTGGGGAGTGTGGTGAAGGAGAGAGGGTAGGAGAGTGGGGAGTGTGGTGAAGGAGAGAGGGTAGGAGAGTGGGGAGTGTGGTGAAGGAGAGAGGGTAGGAGAGTGGGGAGTGTGGTGAAGGAGAGAGGGTAGGAGAGTGGGGAGTGTGGTGAAGGAGAGAGGGTAGGAGAGTGGGGAGTGTGGTGAAGGAGAGAGGGTAGGAGAGTGGGGAGTGTGGTGAAGGAGAGAGGGTAGGAGAGTGGGGAGTGTGGTGAAGGAGAGAGGGTAGGAGAGTGGGGAGTGTGGTGAAGGAGAGAGGGTAGGAGAGTGGGGAGTGTGGTGAAGGAGAGAGGGTAGGAGAGTGGGGAGTGTGGTGAAGGAGAGAGGGTAGGAGAGTGGGGAGTGTGGTGAAGGAGAGAGGGTAGGAGAGTGGGGAGTGTGGTGAAGGAGAGAGGGTAGGAGAGTGGGGAGTGTGGTGAAGGAGAGAGGGTAGGAGAGTGGGGAGTGTGGTGAAGGAGAGAGGGTAGGAGAGTGGGGAGTGTGGTGAAGGAGAGAGGGTAGGAGAGTGGGGAGTGTGGTGAAGGAGAGAGGGTAGGAGAGTGGGGAGTGTGGTGAAGGAGAGAGGGTAGGAGAGTGGGGAGTGTGGTGAAGGAGAGAGGGTAGGAGAGTGGGGAGTGTGGTGAAGGAGAGAGGGTAGGAGAGTGGGGAGTGTGGTGAAGGAGAGAGGGTAGGAGAGTGGGGAGTGTGGTGAAGTGAAGGAGAGGGTAGGAGAGTGGGGAGTGTGGTGAAGGAGAGAGGGTAGGAGAGTGGGGAGTGTGGTGAAGGAGAGAGGGTAGGAGAGTGGGGAGTGTGGTGAAGGAGAGAGGGTAGGAGAGTGGGGAGTGTGGTGAAGGAGAGAGGGTAGGAGAGTGGGGAGTGTGGTGAAGGAGAGAGGGTAGGAGAGTGGGGAGTGTGGTGAAGGAGAGAGGGTAGGAGAGTGGGGAGTGTGGTGAAGGAGAGAGGGTAGGAGAGTGGGGAGTGTGGTGAAGGAGAGAGGGTAGGAGAGTGGGGAGTACATGCGAGGGAAGACTAGAACTGGTCAGAGAGATAATGTGGGAAGACACAATAACTTGTACTGGACGTCTGATGTACACTATCTTTTTCATTTGTTTCTGTTTTCCCCGTCACCATTACCACTACTATTACTATAACTATTACTACTATTATTACTACTATTACTATTACTATTATTACTACTACTATTACTACTACTCATCCTACTGCTTCTATTCCTCCTGTTGGTTATCTTCCACCATTTCTTCCTTCTCTCAACATTAATATAATTTCATTTCATTAATGTTTACTCAACTTCTTTACCCTTCATCTTCCCATTGCTCTCGTGAGTTCTAATTATTATCTCTTTCTTAAGCGCTATTCCTATCTTCCCTCCCCTCTCCCCTGACATCCACCACAACCCCTTGACTTTCAGTACAACACATTGACCTTCACCACAACATCTTGACCTTCACCACAACACCCTGACCTTCACCACAATACCCTGACCTTCACCACAACACCCTGACCTTCACCACAACACCCTGACCTTCACCACAACACCCTGACCTTCACCACAACACCCTGACCTTCACCACAACACCCTGACCTTCACCACAATACCCTGACCTTCACCACAACACTTCAGCATTAGAAGTAAGGATTAATTCGTCCCGAGGATAAAACGTCACTCTTCACTCATTATTAAAGCTGCGGCTTCACTTTCATATTTCTTGGTAAAAATAATGCCAACATTACCCTCACAAAGTCTTCAATTGATATTAACATTGTTCCACGATTTAATATTGTGTTCTGTATCACCAACTTTTCTCTCTACCTCAGGGAGAGAGAAACCTCGTTGACAACAAGCAGCGCCAGAGCAGCGCCAGGTAGTGTAGAGCTAGGTAGACCAGCGCCAAGTTGTGTAGAGCCAGGTACTGTAACCCAGGTAGAGCAGAGCCAAGTAATGTAGCGCCAAGTAGTGTAACGCCAGGTTATACAGTAAGCATAACAGCGCCACGCAATGTTACTTAACAGCAGCGCCAAGCACAGCAGTACCAGCACCAGTTACTGTTACTGGACAAAGAGCAAGTTCAGACTATTGAAATAACAATGAAAGCAACAAATGGGCTCTGGGATGTGACACAACCAGTATACTCTGGAATGTGACACAACCAGTATACTCTGGAATGTAACACAGCCAGTGTACTCTAGAATGTGACACAACCAGTATACTCTGGAATGTGACACAAAAAGTATACTCTGGAATGTGACACAACCAGTATACTCTGGGATGTGACACAACCAGTATACTCTGGGATGATACAACCATTATACTCTGGGATGTGATACAACCAGTATACTCTGGAATGTGACACAACCAGTATACTCTGGAATGTGACACAACCAGTATACTCTGGAATGTGACAACCAGTATACTCTGGGATGTGACACAACCAGTATACTCTGGGATGTGATACAACCATTATACTCTGGGATGTGATACAACCATTATAAGAACATAAGAACATAAGAACGGAGGAACACTGCAGAAGGCCTACTGGCCCATGCGAGACAGGTCCAAGTCTCCTACCGGCTTAAGCCAATGCACCCAACCTAGTCAGGTCAGGTCACATTGACTTAAGGGAGGAACACGGCAACCGACCTGGTAGCTCAAGCTATCAGGTCCAACTCACACCCACCCACATCCACTCATGTATTTATCCAACCTATTTTTAAAGCTACACAACGTTCTGGCCTCTATAACTGTACTCGGGAGTTTGTTCCACTCATCCACAACTCTATTACCAAACCAGTACTTTCCTATATCCTTCCTGAATCTGAATTTTTCCAACTTAAAACCATTGCTGCGAGTCCTGTCTAGGCTAGATATTTTCAGCACACTATTTACATCCCCTTTATTTATTCCTGTCTTCCATTTATACACCTCAATCATATCCTCCCTAATTCCACGTCTTTCTAGAGAGTGCAGATTCAGGGCCCTTAGTCTATCCTCTGGGATGTGACACAACCAGTATACTCTGGGATACGACACAACCAGTATACTCTGGGACGTGACACAACCACTACACTGTTAGATGTGACACAACCACTACACTCTGGGGTGTGACACAACCACTATACTTTGGGATCTGACACAACCAGTATACTCTGGGATGTGGCACAACCATAACACTCTGGGATGTGACACAACCAGTATACTCTGGGATGTGACACAACCAGTATAGTCTGGGATGTGACACAACCAGTATACTCGGGGATGTGACACAACCAGTATACTCTGGGATGTGACACAACCAGTATACTATGGGATGTGATACAACCAGTATACTCTGGGATGTGACAACCATTATACTCTGTCATGTGACACAACGAGTACATTCTGAGATGTTACACAACCACTACACTTTGGGATGTGACACAACCAGTATGCTCTGGGATGTGACACAACCAGTACACTCTAGGATGTGACACAACCAGTATACTCTGGGATGTGACGCAACTAGTATTCTTTGGGATGTGACACAACCAGCATACTCTGGGATGTGACACAACCAGTATTCTCTTGGATGTGACACAAGTATACACTGGAATGTGACACAACCACTACGGTCTGGGATGTGACACAACCAATATACTCTGGGATGTGACACAACCAGTACACTCTGGGGTGTGACATAACCACTACACTGTTAGATGTGACACAACCACTACACTCTGGGGTGTGACACAACCACTATACTTTGGGATCTGACACAATCAGTATACTCTGGGATGTGACACAATCAGCATACTCTGGGATGTGACACAATCAGCATACTCTGGGATGTGACACAACCAGTATAATCTGGGATGTGACACAATCAGCATACTCTGGGATGTGACACAACCAGTATAGTCTGGGATGTGACACAACCAGTATACTCTGAGATGTGACACAACCAGCATATTCTGGGATATGACACAACCAGTATATTTTGGGATGTGTCACAACCAGTATACTCTGGAATGTGATATAACCATTATACTCTGAGATGTGACACAACCACTACACTCTGGGATGTGACACAACCAGTATATTCTGGAATGTGACAACCAGTATACTCTAGAATCTGACACAACCAGTATACTCTGGGATGTGACACAACCAGTATACTCTAGAATGTGATACAACCAGTATACTCTGGAATGTGACAACCAGTATACTCTGGAATGTGACACAACCAGTATACTCTGGGATGAGGCACAACCAGTATATTTTGGGATGTGTCACAACTAGTATACTCTGGAATGTGATATAACCATTATACTCTGAGATGTGACACAACCACTACACTCTGGGATGTGACACAACCAGTATACTCTGGGATGTGACACAACCACTACACTCTGGAATGTGACACAACCACTACACTCTGGGATGTGACACAACCACTGCACTCTGGGATGTGACACAACCACTACACTCTGGGATGTGACACAACCACTACACTCTGGGATGTGACACAACCAGTATACTCTGGGATGTGACACAAGCAGTATACTCTAGGATACGACACGACCACTATACTCTGGGATGTGACACAACCAGCATATTCTAGGATGTGACACAACGAGTATACTCTGGGGTGTGACACAACCACTATACTCTGAGATGTGACACAACCAGTATACTCCTGGATATGACACAACCACTACACTCTGGGATGTGACACAACCAGTATAGTCTGGGATGTGACACAAGCAGTATACTCTGGAATGTGACACAACCAGTAAACTCTGGTATGTGACACAACCATTACACTCTGGGATTCGACACAACCAGTATACTCTTGGGTGTGACACAACCACTATTTTCTGGGATGTGACACAACCAGTATACTCTGGGATGTGGCACAACCAGTATAATCTGGGATGTGACACAACTACACTCTGGGATGTGAAAAAATCCTCTCCCACCAGTCACTTGCATGATCTGTGAACCAGATGTACTAGATGTGAAGCACCAGCACCAGACGTGAACCACCTACACCTTACGTTAACAAGCTGCAATATTTATGAACCACCTGTATCATGTGAATCACCTGCACCATCTGTGAACCATCAGCACCATCTGTGAACCACCTGCACCATCTGTGAACCCTCGAGTACCATTCTGTCTCAAATCCCAGCACAAATTATTCCACTCACTCAAGGCTTGTAATATCAACGACACAAACTGCCTGACACTACACAGCTGGTGGCACCAAATTATATTGTAATCTTGCTGGCACTATAACTGTATTCCATCCATGGCGGCAGTGTAACTGTATTCCATCCTTTGTGACACTGGTGGCAGTGTAACTGTATTTCACTTTTGTTGGCAGTGTAAGTGTAGTGCAGTCTTGGAGTGAAGGATTGGTGAACTCGAGGAAGAGTTTAGGTTATGGAGTGTGGAGATGGGTGGAAGAGGCAACATCACTACTCCACTGGCACGTCAGCCATTAGCTAGCTGACATGGAGAAGATGGCACGGATAAAGATGATTGAGGCTCGGGTTGCCATAGCTACCGCTGAGAAGGGAGGAGATGAAGGGGGTGGGGAGGAAGAAAAATGAGAAAACGAGAGGGGTGGGGGAGGAGGGAAAAGGAAACGAGGGGGCAGGAAAAATTATAAAAGGTAGACCTAAGAATAAGAGAAAGAGGAGGAGGAGAAGGGAGGTGATAAAGTAATATGATGAAGAAAGAGTGGGTCTGAGAGAGAGGTGGCAAATGGTGATATCAGACGATTGGACGCGGTGGGTAGCGGGTCGCGTTATCGAACAATCATCATCTGCTTCTTCTAGCTGTAATGCCCCATCCTCTGTTCTCTCGATCTCCTCACACACACATACTGGGAAAAGGAAAAGACCAAAAACGGAGTACAAGCTCGGGGAAAAAAAAAATGCCCTCACTCAAGGAAGACCTCTGTGTAAGCGTACCGCCGAGCATATCCCCTGAAGCACACTTCAACCGAACAACATCTGCAGCAAATGCACACCTGGCAAAGTTAAGTTTTCAATAATCCCAACAAAGAATCCTACACGACACAATATAAGACTAATGACTGGCCTATCTTGAGTACGCAGCGCCAGTGTATAATCCACACTAGATTAGAAATGTGAAGAAACTGGGAAAAAACAGAGACTTGCAAGGAGAGCTAAGGTGCATGAGCTAAGAGGAGAGACAAGACAACGATCTACAAAATTCCGGAAGGTACTCATAGGTTAGACAGGGATAGGTTATTCAAGAGGAGAAAAACAAGTACTCGACAGCAAAACTGGAAGTCAAATACACATACGAGTCAACGGGGAGATTAGGATCTATTTTTTTCTGCCTCGGAGTGGTCAGGAAATGGAACGACCTGGCCATCGAAATGGTAAAGACAAACATATATTCACACAAAGATTTGTGAATAAGTACGATGGGGCTCATGAGGCCAGGAGAGAGAGAACCCTGTAGCGGGCAGACTGAGAAGCGAGGCCAGGAGCTGAGAATCGACCCTTACAACCACATGCTGGCGCACAAGAGAAAGTTGCCCAATTCGATCCCTTGGCAAGGCGAATATTGGCAGGCGTCCTGCATTTTCACCTAGTAGTACACAGGTATGGGGTTCGTAATCAATTATACTGGTCTGGATGATTTTTTTTATTGACTCTATGGAATCTTTTTCGGTATATATATATATAGAAAACAGTGACTCATTGTGTTTTGTATTCATCTCTATCACATGAGGTTGTCAAGTTACACGGAAACGCTACTTTTCTCTTTTCGTATAACACAAGTAAATGAGAAAGTGGTATATTACCAATTAAAATGTTTTCTATGTCTTTCGGATAGTAGGGCAGACAGCCAGCACTACAAAAAGACTGGCCACCAAGAACCAGCTTCTTACCCAGAAATCACAACGTGAAAACTGTGTCACTAGTTGACCCCAAGAAAATTCTGCTGCCACGACTCCACATCAAATTTGGGCTTATGAAAAATTTTGTGAAGGTTTTGAACAAGAATGGAACTGCTTTCAAGTACCTGGAGTCAAAGTCTCCTCGTATAAGTGAAGGCAAGCTAAAGGCAGGAATCTTTGGTGGCCCTCAGATTCGGGAATTGATAAAGGAAGCATTTTGATGAAGCATTAGCAGGTGTCGAGGTGAATGCCTGGTTTTCATTCAAGCAGATTGTCCACAACTTACTGGGAAACAGGCGCTCCCCCGAATATGAAAAAATGATGCGAGCCTTGATTTCAAGCTTCCAACAACTTGGGTCTGGAGTGTGAAGATGCACTTTTTGCGCTCACATCTTGACTATTTTCCCAACAATTGTGGGAACTACAGTGAGGAACAAGGAGAGCGGCTCCATCTGGATATTTGCACCATGGAAACTCGATACCACGGCAAATGGAATGTGAGCATCATGGTGAATTACTGCTGGTCATTGAAACGTAATGGTCTCGATGCACAGCACAAGCTAAAATCAAAGTGGTCCTCCTTCCTTTGATTCAATATGTAGGCTAACCATTAACAGCATATTTTTGTAATAAAATCATTTGATTTGATTCATGGTGATTTGGAATTTATATGTTCTTAAAACTAACAGAATGTGCTTTTCCATGATTCCTTCCTAATTTTAATAAATTCACATTTTTATTATCATTAATTTTTATTTTATTCAAAATCCTTACGTGATAGAGCAAAATGGTTTAGATATTTACTATAAGCAGCCCAAAAATATGTAAGACCGCAGTATTTCATATTATTGTGCCCATGCTGCTTTGGCCTGCCCACTCGTTCGTGGGCAGGCCAAAGTAGCATGGGTTCGAGTCCTTGGCTAGTCGCAGTGTTGTTATTGATCAATACCACTCGTTCGTGGGCTCAATAATATATATATATATATATATATATATATATATATATATATATATATATATATATATATATATATATATCTATATATATATATAGAAGCAGTACATTATATTATTGTACCCATGGAACTAGTGGTATTGATCAATAACAACACTGCACTAGCCAAGGAGTCGAACCCATGCTATTTTGACCCGCATCATTATGAGAGATAACGCATGACGCTTTAGACCACTAGACCACACAAGGGTCTAGTGGCTTAAAGCGTCATGAGTTTTCTCTCACCATGAGGCGGGCCAAAAGAGCATGGGTTCGACTCCTTGGCTAGTGCAGTATTATATATATATATATATATATATATATATATATATATATATATATATATATATATATATATATATATATATATATATATATATATATATATATACATACATACGTGTGTGAGATGAATGGTTTTGAAAACCGACAAGTTGATGATTGAGACACTTATGCAACATATGGGAATCTTTACTGAGGAAACGTTTCGCCACACAGTGGCTTCATCTGTCCAATACAAACCAGAAAGGTGTAAGGGGAGGAGGAGTTTGAGGTAATCAGTCCCTCAGCCTGAAGTCGATGTGTTCAGTCCATCAATCTTGTAGAATTCTACAAGACTGATGGACTGAACACATATATACACGTACACGAACACACACCCAAACACACACATACAGACACAAACACACACAGCTACCATCATCAATTGTGCCACCACCATTATCACCACCATCATTACCACCACAACCACTGCTACCGCCAGTACAACTACTGCAAACACCACATCCACTATTACCACCGTCACTACGACCACCACCACCGACACCACAACCATCACCACCGACACCACTACCATCATCACTGACACCACTACCACCACCAACCCCTTACCACCACCACCACCTCTATCACCACCGCGAACCCCTCCCTCAGCACTGTTGTTACACCATACGTGGGCAGTAGAGCTGATTGCCTCGGGGAATAAAGGCGGATCATCATCAGCGGCGCAACAGTTGCAACAGCTGTAGAATCAACAGCAACAAGATGAGCAGCAGCTGTAGTAGTGCCGTATGAGAAGCAACAGCAGCTGTAGCACTGCTTAAAGGAGAAGGATCAGTAGCAGTAGCAGCAGGTGCAGTGTGGGCTGACACTGTCCACACAAGTGGCTGACAACACCCAGGACCCCACACTGGTGGCTCACATCACCCAGGACCCCACACTGGTGGTTGACAACACCCAGGACCACACTGGTGGCTGACAACACACAGGACCACACTGGTGGCAAATAACGCCCAGGAGCACACTGGTGACTGACAACACCCAGGACCCCACACTGGTGGCTGACAACACCCAGGACCACACTGGTGGCTGACAACACCCAGGACCACACTGGTGGCTGACAACACCCAGGACCACACTGGTGGCTGACAACACCCAGGACCACACTGGTGGCTGACAACACCCAGGACCACACTGGTGGCTGACAACACTGGAGACTGACAACACCCAGGACCACACTGGTGGCTGACAACACCCAGGAGCATACTTTTGGTTGGCAACAACCAGGACCACACTTGTGGCTGACAACACCCAGGAGCACACTGGTGACTGACAACACTCAGGACCACATTGGTGGCTGACAACACTGGTGAGTGACAACACCCAGGACAACACTGATGGATGACAACACTGGTGACTGACAATACCCAGGACCACACTGGTGACTGACAACACCCAGGACAACACTGGTGACTGAAAACACCCAGAACAACACTGATGGCTGACAACACTGGTGCGTGACAACACACAGGACAAAACTGATCGTTGACAACACTGGGGATTGACAACACTAGGGATTGACAACACCCAGGACAACACTGGCGACTGACAACACTGGTGGCTGACAACACTGAGGATTGACAACACTGGTGACTGACAACACTGGTGACTGACAACACGGGGACTGACAAAACTGCTGATTGACAACACTGGTGACTGACAACACTGAAGACCGACAACACTTGTGACTGACAACACTGGTGACTAGCAACACTGGTGACTGGCAACACTAGTGATTGACAACACTGGTGATTGACAACACTAGTGACTGACAACACCGGTGACTGACAACACCGGTGACTGACAACACCGGTGACTGACAACACCGGTGACTGACAACACCGGTGACTGACAACACCGGCGACTGACAACACCGGTGACTGACAACACCGGTGACTGACAACACCGGTGACTGACAACACCGGTGACTGACAACACCGGTGACTGACAACACCGGCGACTGACAACACCGGCGACTGACAACACCGGCGACTGACAACACCGGCGACTGACAACACCGGCGACTGACAACACCGGCGACTGACAACACCGGTGACTGACAACACCGGTGACTGACAACACCGGTGACTGACAACACCGGCGACTGACAACACCGGTGACTGACAACAACGGCGACTGACAACACCGGTGACTGGCAACACCGGTGACTGACAACACCGGTGACTGACAACACCGGTGACTGACAACACCGGTGACTGACAACACCGGTGACTGACAACACCGGTGACTGACAACACCGGTGACTGACAACACTGGTGACTGACAACACCGGTGACTGACAACACTGGTGACTGACAACACCGGTGACTGACAACACTGGTGACTGACAACACCGGTGACTGACAACACTGGTGACTGACAACACCGGTGACTGACAACACTGGTGACTGACAACACCGGTGACTGACAACACTGGTGACTGACAACACCGGTGACTGACAACACTGGTGACTGACAACACCGGTGACTGACAACACTGGTGACTGACAACACCGGTGACTGACAACACCGGTGACTGACAACACCGGTGACTGACAACACTGGTGACTGACAACACCGGTGACTGACAACACTGGTGACTGACAACACCGGTGACTGACAACACTGGTGACTGACAACACCGGTGACTGACAACACTGGTGACTGACAACACCGGTGACTGACAACACTGGTGACTGACAACACCGGTGACTGACAACACTGGTGACTGACAACACTGGTGACTGACAACACTGGTGACTGACAACACAGGTGACTGACAACACTGGTGACTGACAACACCGGTGACTGACAACACTGGTGACTGACAACACCGGTGACTGACAACACTGGTGACTGACAACACCGGTGACTGACAACACTGGTGACTGACAACACTGGTGACTGACAACACTGGTGACTGACAACACCGGTGACTGACAACACCGGTGACTGACAACACTGGTGACTGACAACACTGGTGACTGACAACACCGGTGACTGACAACACCGGTGACTGACAACACCGGTGACTGACAACACCGGTGACTGACAACACCGGTGACTGACAACACCGGTGACTGACAACACCGGTGACTGACAACACCGGTGACTGACAACACCGGTGACTGACAACACCGGTGACTGACAACACCGGTGACTGACAACACCGGTGACTCACAACACTGGTGACTGACAACACTGGTGACTCACAACACTGGTGACTGACAACACCGGTCACTGACAACACCGGTGACTCACAACACTGGTGACTGACAACACTGGTGACTGACAACACCGGTGACTGACAACACCGGTGACTGACAACACTGGTGACTAGCAACACTGGTGGCTGGCAACACTGGTGACTCACAACACCGGTGACTGACAACACCGGTGACTGACAACACCGGTGACTGACAACACCGGTGACTGACAACACCGGTGACTGACAACACTGGTGACTGACAACACTGGTGACTAGCAACACTGGTGGTTGGCAACACTGGTGACTGACAACACCGGTGACTGACAACACCGGTGACTGACAACACCGGTGACTGACAACACCGGTGACTGACAACACTGGTGACTAGCAACACTGGTGACTAGCAACACTGGTGGCTGGCAACACTGGTGACTGACAACACCGGTGACTGACAACACCGGTGACTGACAACACCGGTGACTGACAACACCGGTGACTGACAACACTGGTGACTAGCAACACTGGTGGCTGGCAACACTGGTGACTGACAACACCGGTGACTGACAACACCGGTGACTGACAACACCGGTGACTGACAACACTGGTGACTGACAACACCGGTGACTGACAACACTGGTGACTGACAACACCGGTGACTGACAACACTGGTGACTGACAACACCGGTGACTGACAACACTGGTGACTGACAACACCGGTGACTGACAACACTGGTGACTGACAACACCGGTGACTGACAACACCGGTGACTGACAACACCGGTGACTGACAACACTGGTGACTGACAACACTGGTGACTGACAACACCGGTGACTGACAACACTGGTGACTGACAACACCGGAGACTGACAACACTGGTGACTGACAACACCGGTGACTGACAACACTGGTGACTGACAACACTGGTGACTGACAACACCGGTGACTGACAACACTGGTGACTGACAACACTGGTGACTGACAACACTGGTGACTGACAACACCGGTGACTGACAACACCGGTGACTGACAACACTGGTGACTGACAACACTGGTGACTGACAACACTGGTGACTGACAACACTGGTGACTGACAACACCGGTGACTGACAACACCGGTGACTGACAACACCGGTGACTGACAACACTCATACCTACAATACATATTCTCTATTAAATCACCAAAAAAATTAACATATTTTGAACATTTATTCTTCGTGGAAAAAGTGAACTGTTGTAACCTTTATCAGGAATGGTGGGCAGGGCAGGAATGGTGGGCAGGGCAGGAATGGTGGGCAGGGCAGGAATGGTGGGCAGGGCAGGAATGGTGGGCAGGGCAGGAATGGTGGGCAGGGCAGGGCAGGAATGGTGGGCAGGGCAGGAATGGTGGGCAGGGCAGGAATGGTGGGTAGGGCAGGAATGGTGGGCAGGGCAGGAATGGTGGGCAGGGCAGGAATGGTGGGTAGGGCAGGAATGGTGGGCAGGGCAGGAATGGTGGGCAGGGCAGGAATGGTGGGCAGGGCAGGAATGGTAGCAGGGCAGGAATGGTGGGCAGGGCAGGAATGGTAGCAGGGCAGGAATGGTGGGCAGGGCAGGAATGGTGGGCAGGGCAGGAATGGTGGCAGGGCAGGAATGGGCAGGGCAGGAATGGGCAGGGCAGGAATGGGCAGGGCAGGAATGGTGGGCAGGGCAGGAATGGTGGGCAGGGCAGGAATGGTGGGCAGGGCAGGAATGGTAGCAGGGCAGGAATGGTGGGCAGGGCAGGAATGGTGGGCAGGGCAGGAATGGTGGGCAGGGCAGGAATGGTGGGCAGGGCAGGAATGGTGGGCAGGGCAGGAATGGTGGGCAGGGCAGGAATGGTGGGCAGGGCAGGAATGGTGGGCAGGGCAGGAATGGTGGGCAGGGCAGGAATGGTGGGCAGGGCAGGAATGGTGGGCAGGGCAGGAATGGTGGGCAGGGCAGGAATGGTGGGCAGGGCAGGAATGGTGGGCAGGGCAGGAATGGTGGGCAGGGCAGGAATGGTGGGCAGGGCAGGAATGGTGGGCAGGGCAGGAATGGTGGGCAGGGCAGGAATGGTGGGCAGGGCAGGAATGGTGGGCAGGGCAGGAATGGTGGGCAGGGCAGGAATGGTGGGCAGGGCAGGAATGGTGGGCAGGGCAGGAATGGTGGGCAGGGCAGGAATGGTGGGCAGGGCAGGAATGGTGGGCAGGGCAGGAATGGAGGGCAGCGCAGGAATAGAGGGCAGAGCAGGAATGGAGGGCAGGGCAGGAATGGTGGGCAGGGCAGGAATGGTGGGCAGGGCAGGAATGGTGGGCAGGGCAGGAATGGTGGGCAGGGCAGGAATGGTAGCAGGGCAGGAATGGTGGGCAGGGCAGGAATGGCAGGGCAGGAATGGTGGGTAGGGCAGGAATGGTGGGCAGGGCAGGAATGGTGGGCAGGGCAGGAATGGTGGGCAGGGCAGGAATGGTGGGCAGGGCAGGAATGGTGGGCAGGGCAGGAATGGTGGGCAGGGCAGGAATGGTGGGCAGGGCAGGAATGGTGGGCAAGGCAGGAATGGTGGGCAGGGCAGGAATGGTGGGCAGGGCAGGAATGGTGGGCAGGGCAGGAATGGTGGGTAGGGCAGGAATGGTGGGCAGGGCAGGAATGGTGGGCAGGGCAGGAATGGTGGGTAGGGCAGGAATGGTGGGCAGGGCAGGAATGGTGGGCAGGGCAGGAATGGAAGCAGGGCAGGAAAGGAGGGCAGGGCAGGAATGGACGGCAGGGCAGGAAGGGCAGGAATGGTGGGCAGGGCAGGAATGGAGGGCAGGGCAGAAATGGAGGGCAGGGCAGAAATGGAGGGCACCGCAGGAATGGTGGGCAGGGCAGGAATGGTGGGCAGGGCAGGAATGGAGGGCAGGGCAGGAATGGAGGGCAGGGCAGGAATGGAGGGCAGGGCAGGAATGGAGGGCAGGGCAGGAGTGGAGGGCAGGGTAGGGCAGGGCAGGAATGGAGGGCAGGGCAGGAATGGAGGGCAGGGCAGGAATGGAGGGCAGGGCAGGAATGGAGGGCAGGGTAGGAATGGAGGGCAGGGCAAGAATGGAGGGCAGGGTAGGAATGGAGGGCAGGGCAGGAATGGAGGGCAGGGCAGGAATGGAGGGCAGGGTAGGAATGGAGGGCACGGCAGGAATGGAGGGCAGGGTAGGAATGGTAGGCAGGGCAGAAATGGAGGGCAGGGCAGGAATGGTGGGCAGGGCAGGAATGGTGGGCATTGCAGAAATGGAGGGCAGGGCAGAAATGGAGGGCACCGCAGGAATGGTGGGCAGGGCAGGAATGGTGGGCAGGGCAGGAATGGAGGGCAGGGCAGGAATGGAGGGCAGGGCAGGAATGGAGGGCAGGGCAGGAATGGAGGGCAGGGTAGGAGTGGAGGGCAGGGTAGGAATGGAGGGCAGGGCAGGAATGGAGGGCAGGGCAGGAATGGAGGGCAGGGCAGGAATGGAGGGCAGGGCAGGAATGGAGGGCAGGGTAGGAATGGAGGGCAGGGCAGGAATGGAGGGCAGGGTAGGAATGGAGGGCAGGGCAGGAATGGAGGGCAGGGCAGGAATGGTGGGCAGGGTAGGAATGGAGGGCAGGGCAGGAATGGAGGGCAGGGTTGGAATGGTGGGCAGGGCAGGAATGAAGGGCAGGGCAGGAATGGAGGGCAGCGCAGGAATAGAGGGCAGAGCAGGAACGGAGGGCAGGGCAGGAATGGAGGGCAGAGCAGGAATGGAGGGCAGAGCAGGAATGGAGGGCAGGGCAGGAATGGAGGGCAGAGCAGGAATGGAGGGCAGGGCAGGAATGGAGGGCAAAGAAGGAATAAGAGAAGAGGGAAGGAGAGGCGATAGAAACCAAATCGAGGATTGTGACGAAGATAGCCAGAGGGAGAATGGAGTGAGGGAGGGATGATGAACGGAGAGATGGAGAATAGAGAAGGAAAAGGTGTATACTTGAGTGATTTGAGAACATGATGGAATTTCAACTACTTTTTGCTGAATACATAAAAATAAAATCTCAATAAAAGAAATTTAATTCAATAGAGAGCAACGGCCGCGCTCTCTCTGCTTCCCTCCATCTTAAATTACATTATTACACTCTTCTTTGACGATATGCAAATAGCGTAAAAATTACATCAATGAGTTCTTTAATTTAGGCGAGGGAGAGAGGAAGGGAGGGGGAGGGGAAGTGGAGGGTGGAGTGGGAGGGAGGAGGGGAAGAAGGGGTGGTGTGGTATGGAGGGAGGAGGGGAAATGGAAGGTGAAATGGGATTGACGGTGGCGGGGGTAAGTGGAGGGTGGAGTGTGAGAGAGCAAAAATGGAAAGTGAAGAGTGGAGAAGTAGGTACTGAGGGGAAACGGAAGGTGGAGTGGGACTGAGGGGAAACGGAAGATGGAGTGGGACTGAGGCAGGAGGGGAAGTGGAGGCAGGATCTACAGTTCAAGAACCAGGATGCATAGTTCAAGAACCATTGTAATAATGTTGGTAGAATTACCGACAATATGTAAAGTAAAAGGACACAAGTGCAAGTAATGTGGCATTTAATTGTGGCAACGTTTCGCTCTCCAGGAGCTTTGTCAAGCCGTTATGGCTTGACAAAGCTCCTGGAGAGCGAAACGTTGCCACAATAAAATGTTATATTAATTGCAATTGTGTCCTTTTAATTTACAGTTCAAGAACCAGGATGTATAGTTCAAGAACCAGGATGAATAGTTCAACAACCAGGATGTATAGTTCACGAACCAGGATGTATAGTTCACAAACCAAGATGTATAGTTCACGAACCAGGATGTATAGTTCAAGAACCAGGATATATAGTTCAAGAACCAGCATATATAGTTCAAGAACCAGGATGTCTAGTTCACGAACCAGGATGTATAGTTCAAGAACCAGGATGTATAATTCAAGAACCAGGATGTATAGTTCACGAACCAGGATGTATAGTTCAAGAACCAGGATGTATAGTTCAAGAACCAGGATATATAGTTCAAGAACCAGCATATATAGTTCAAGAACCAGGATGTATAGTTCAAGAACCAGGATATATAGTTCAAGAACCAGGATGTATAGTTCAGGAACCAGGATGTATAGTTCAAGAACCAGGATATATAGTTCAAGAACCAGCATATATAGTTCAAGAACCAGGATGTATAGTTCAAGAACCAGGATACATAGTTCAAAAACCAGGATGTATAGTTCAAGAACCGGGACATATATTTCAAGAACCAGGATGTATAGTTCAAGAACCAGCAGATATAGTTCAAGAACCAGTATATATAGTTCAAGAACCAGGATGTATAGTTCAAGACCCAGGATGTATAGTTCAAGAACCAGGGTGTATAGTTCACGAACCAGGATGTATAGTTCAAGAACCAGGATGTATAGTTCAAGAACCAGGATGTATAGTTCACGAACCAGGATGTATAGTTCACGAACCAGGATGTATAGTTCAAGAACCAGGATGTATAGTTCAAGAACCAGGATGTATAGTTCACGAACCAGGATGTATAGTTCACGAACCAGGATGTATAGTTCACGAACCAGGATGTATAGTTCACGAACCAGTATGTATAGTTCACGAACCAGGATGTATAGTTCACGAACCAGGATGCATAGTTCACGAACAAGGATGTATAGTTCACGAACCAGGATGTATAGTTCAAGAGGCAGGATATATAGTTCAAGAACCAGGATGTATAGTTCACGAACCAATATGTATAGTTCAAGAACCAGGATGTATAGTTCAAGAACCAGGATGTATAGTTCAAGAACCAGGGTGTATAATTCAAGAACCAGGATTTATAGTTCAAGAACCAGGGTGTATAATTAAAGAACCAGGATGTATAGTTCAAGAACCAGCATACATAGTTCAAGAACCAGGATGTATAGTTCAAGAACCAGGATATATAGTTCAAGAACCAGGATGTATAATTCAAGAACCAGGATGTATAGTTCAAGAACCAGCATATATAGTTCAAGAACCAGGATGTATAGTTCAAGAACCAGGACATATAGTTCAAGAACCAGGATGTATAGTTCAAGAACCAGCATATATAGTTCAAGAACCAGCATATATAGTTCAAAAACCAGGATGTATAGTTCAAGAACCAGGATGTATAGTTCACGAACCAGGATATATAGTTCAAGAACCAGGACGTATAGTTCAAGGACCAGGATGTATAGTTCAAGAACCAGGATGTATAGTTCAAGAACCAGGATGTATAGTTCAAAAACCAGGAAGTATATTCAAGAACCAGGATGGATAATTCAAGAACCAGGATGTATAGTTCACGAACCAGGATGTATAGTTCACGAACCAGGATGTATAGTTCACGAACCAGGATGTATAGTTCAAGAACCAGGATGTATAGTTCAAGAACCAGGATGTATAGTTCAAGGACCAGGATGTATAGTTGAAGAACCAGGATGTATAGTTCAAGAACCAGGATGTATAGTTCAAGGACCAGGATTTATAGCTCAAGAACCAGGATGTATAGTTCAAGAAGCAGGATGTATAGTTCAAGAGCCAGGATGTATAATTCAAGAACGAGGAAGTATAGCTCAAGAACCAGGATGTATATTTCAAGAACCAGGATGTATAATTCAAGAACGAGGATGTATAGTTCAAGAACCAGGATGTATAGTTCAAGAGCCAGGATGTATAATTCAAGAACCAGGATGTATAGCTCAAGAACCAGGATGTATAGTTCAAGAACCAGGATGTATAATTCAAGAACCAGGATGCATAGTTCAAGAGGCAGGATATATAGTTCAAGAACCAGGATGTATAGTTCACGAACCAGGATGTATAGTTCACGAACCAAGATGTGTAGTTCAAGAACCAGGATGTATAGTTCAAGAACCAGGTTGTATGGTTCAAGAACCAGGGTGTATAATTCAAGAACCAGGATGTATAGTTCAAGAACCAGGATGTATAGTTCAAAAACCAGGATGTATAGTTCAAGAACCAGGATGTATAATTCAAGAACCAGGATGTATAGTTCAAGAACCAGGATGTATAGTTCAAGAACCAGGATGTATAGTTCAAGAACCAGGGTGTATAATTCAAGAACCAGGATGTATAGTTCAAGAACCAGGATGTATAATTCAAGAACCAGGATGTATAGTTCAAGAACCAGGATGTATAATTCAAGAACCAGGATGTATAGTCAAGAACCAGGATGGATAATTCACGAACCAGGACGTATAGTTCAAGAACCAGGATGTATAGTTCAAGAACCAGGGTGTATAATTCAAGAACCAGGATGTATAGTTCAAGAACCAGGGTGTATAATTCAAGAACCAGGATGTATAGTTCAAGAACCAGCACATATAGTTCAAGAACCAGGATGTATAGTTCAAGAACCAGGATATATAGTTCAAGAACCAGGATGTATAGTTCAAGAACCAGGATGTATAGTTCAAGAACCAGGATGTATAGTTCAAGAACCAGGATGTATAGTTCAAGAACCAGGATATATAGTTCAAGAACCAGCATATATAGTTCAAGAACCAGGATGTATAGTTCAAGAACCAGGATGTATAGTTCAAGAACCAGCATATATAGTTCAAGAACTAGCATATATAGTCCAAGAACCAGGATGTATAGTTCAAGAACCAGGATATATAGTTCAAGAACCAGCATATATAGTTCAAGAACCAGGATGTATAGTTCAAGAACCAGCATATGTAGTTCAAGAACCAGCATATATAGTCCAAGAACCAGGATGTATAGTTCAAGAACCAGGATATATAGTTTAAGAACCAGCATATATAGTTCAAGAACCAGGATGTATAGTTCAAGAACCAGGATGTATAGTTCAAGAACAAGCATATGTAGTTCAAGAACCAGGATGTATAGTTCAAGAACCAGGATGTATAGTTCAAGAACCAGGATGTATAGTTCAAGAACCAGGATGTATAGTTCAAGAACCAGGATGTATAGTTCAAGAACCAGCATATGTAGTTCAAGAACCAGCATATATAGTTCAAGAGCCAGGATGTATAGTTCAAGAACCAGCATATATAGTTCAAGAACCAGGATGTATAGTTCAAGAACCAGGATGTATAGTTCAAGAACCAGCATATGTAGTTCAAGAACCAGGATGTATAGTTCAAGAACCAGGATGTATAGTTCAAGAACCAGGATGTATAATTCAAGAACCAGCATATGTAGTTCAAGAACCAGGATGTATAGTTCAAGAACCAGAATATATAGTTCAAGAACCAGGATGTATAGTTCAAGAACCAGCATATATAGTTCAAGAACCAGGATGTATAGTTCAAGAACCAGAATATATAGTTCAAGAACCAGGATGTATAGTTCATGAACCAGGATGTATAATTCAAGAACCAGGATGTATAATTCAAGAAGCAGGATGTATAGTTCAAGAACCAGGATGTATAATTCAAGAACCAGGATGTATAGTTCAAGAACCAGGATGTATAATTCAAGAACCAAGGTGTATAAATCAAGAACCAGGATGTATAGTTCAAGAACAAGGATATATAGTTCAAGAACCGGCATATATAGTTCAAGAACCAGGATGTATAGTTCAAGAACCAGCATATATAGTTCAAGAACCAGGATGTATAGTTCAAGAACCAGGATATATAGTTCAAGAACCAGGATGTATAGTTCAAGAACCAGGATGTATAGTTCAAGAACCAGGATGTATAATTCAAGAACCAGGATGTATAGTTCAAGAACCAGGATGTATAGTTCAAGAACCAGGATGTATAGTTCAAGAACCAGGATGTATAGTTCAAGAACCAGGATGTATAGTTCAAGAACCAGGATGTCTAGTTCAAGAACCAGGATGTCTAGTTCAAGAACCAGGATGTATAGTTCAAGAACCAGGATGTATAGTTCAAGAACCAGGATGTCTAGTTCAAGAACCAGGATGTCTAGTTCAAGAACCAGGATGTCTAGTTCAAGCAACAGAATATGTAATGCAACACTGGGAATTAAGTTGACTCACAGTTGAAACAATAACTCTCACAGAGGATATAAAAATGAAGAGAAATTCGACAACACTTTCATCTGCGTAAAAAATACCTCGTTATTTCCCTCTTCTTCAATACAAGCAAAAAAAAAAATTACTTAGTGAAACGTGGCAGCGCAGCACCGTAGACTCAACACATCTTACTACCGTATTCCATTAACTGCCATCTAGCGCTCTCCCAGCGGCGATTCTTGCACGGACGCGCACACATACCAGCACGAACGCGTATTTATACAACGATGCACACTGAAGCACGATCGCGCACACCTACATGCATACTCGTGCACATATGCCAGCATGAACGCGTATTCATTCAAGCACCCAACACATTCAAGCACGCTCGCACGTACATATACGTATGCTCGTGCACGTACGATAGCACGCACGCACGCACACGTACACACACACACACACACACACACGAGCTGGGCCAGGAGCTGGGACTTGGCCCCTGCAACCTTAACTAGATGAGTACACACGTCTCACAAATTTTAACCTACCACCTCAAAAAACAGTCACAAAAATGACATTCCCCCCCCAAAAAAAAACACCAAGAACAACCATGCCCCCATCCCTTTACTCTCAATAGGTCTGGCTGTTGCAATGGGGAGTAGGGTGGGGTAGGGGGTCGCCAGCCTTAAAGCTTACCACTCAACACTACACAATACGAGGACAACCAACCCCTCTCCAGAAAACACTGCTACAGGTACTATCTTAATTATTCCACAACCTCACCTGAAATTCCTTCAGTGCTCAGTTGGCTCAGCAGGTGCAGGAGGGGGGAGGGGAAGGAAGAGTGATGGGTTGGAGGATGGAAGTTTGGGGAAGTCGGATGGAGGGCAGAGATTTAAGGTGGTAGGTTGTAGGGTGCAAATTTGATATTGTGGAACTTCCACTGTGAAAAAAAAACTACGGGGCATGGAGGGTGGGTAGGAAAAAGATGGATACTGTGAAGAAACAAAGAAGCGGTGAGAGGTGTGGGCGAAAAGAGCAAAGAAGCAGTGAGAGGTGAGTATAAGGGAAGGTGAAGATAAGGAATGGTAGTAAGAAAGGTGTGGACTAGAAAGGTAGAGGCTATTTACACTAATGTATTTCCCTTAATTGTAGAGATTGGAAGAGGGGGAGAAGAGGGGAGAATTGGGGAGGGGAAAGAAGGAAAACCCCACACCACCATGCCTACTCACACCACTATACACCCACCATGCCTACCCACACCACCACACACCCACCATGCCTACCCACACCACCACACACCTACCATGCTTACCCACACTACTACACACCCACCATGCCAACCCACACCACCACACACCCACCACGCCAACTCACGCCAACTCACACCACCACACACCCACCATGCTTACCCACACCACTACGCACCCACCATGCCAACTCACACCACCACACCCACTATGCCTACCCACACCACCACACCCACCATGCCTACCCACACCACCACCACATACCCACCATGCCTCGCCACACCACCACACCCACCATGCCTCGCCACACCACCACACCCACCATGCCTCGCCACACCACCACACCCACCATGCCTCCCCACACTACCACACCACCACCATGCCTACACACACTACCACCACACACCCTCCATGCCTCGCCACACCACCACACCCACCATGCCTCGCCACACCACCACCATGCCTACACACACCACCACCACACACCCACCATGCCTCGCCACACCTCCACATTAAAATTAGCAGTTCCCAGAATAAGATTATTACATAATCAATTAATCTCAAAACTGTGGTAAATGGAGGTTTTCATGAAAAAATTCCGACTACGAAGATTTTCGCAAGAACCAGAAGGGCATTTGCGAGGCTGGATGTACGAGGATTCAAGACAGCACCGCGAAATTGTCTACAAGCCACGGAGGCGGCTCTCTCTACCTGGGAATGTGGAAATCTTAAAACTTTTCCTACTGGCGTAAAGCTCTCATACAATCAGTGAATCTGTCTGTATGTCTATCTTTGTGTCTGTAAAGCTCTCATACAATCAGTGAATCTGTCTGTATGTCTATCTTTGTGTCTGACCCACCGCCCTCTCTCCTTCTCTCTGTTTAACACACTGACTGTAAGTGTAACGTAGGAGGTTCGATCCTGCGACATCCCAAACGTGAAGTGCAGTGTGTTTTGACCCAGTTATAGAATCGGGTATGAGATATTGTTAAATATTTGAATTGAACATCATATAATTAAAGAAGAAACTCAGAGGGAACATGGGAACGAAGCAAAACATACTCAGTTGCATATGCCAGGTAGATAGAGACAGATTGCATGATATGCGACAGAACAGAAATCAAGTTTAAAATGCGAGATACAGTACAGGAGCTTAAGCTCAACACTCGCAGACACACAAAGAAAGACGACACACTAACAGTAAATGTTTTCAAAGAAAACTATAAATGCAACAAATATATCACAGACAGATGATGGAATTTAAAGTTGGTAAGTGGCAGGTAATGCAAGTGCCAGTAAGAAAAACAGACTACTGGTGAAAAACATTGAAACCGATTAAAAGTATTGTCGTCTGGCAATACTTTTAAACAAAAGAGTGTCACCAGGTCCAATAATGCAATAACAATATTCTCATAAACAACACAAGCAAACTAAAACACGGAGATGTATATTGTGGAATATGCAGCTGTAGTGTAGTCACGAACTTAAAAATAAATCAAACAGAAAAAAAAAAAACACATATGATCCATAGTGGCTCCTAAAACGAACAAATATCAATTAGAGAGAGAATGAAACGATAAAAAAAATGCCCTCAGTTATTGAAAGGAAGAAAATAAAACAATAAACACACGTAAAATAAAAGGAAACGAAAAAATGTTAAGATTCATAAGAACTACAACCAGGAAGAAAAGTAACACCAATACTACAGTAGTCTACCCTCCACACTCCCCTGCAGGAACCAGGGAAGTGTGGAGGGTGTGTGTGCCAGTGTGGAGGGTGTGTGTGCCAGTGTGGAGGGTGTGTGTGCCAGTGTGGAAGGTGTGTGTGCCAGTGTAGAGGGTGTGTGTGCCAGTGTGGAGGGTGTGTGTGCCAGTGTGGAAGGTGTATGTGCCAGTGTGGAGGGTGTGTGTGCCAGTGTGGAGGGTGTGTGTGCCAGTGTGGAGGGTGTGTGTGCCAGTGTGGAGGGTGTGTGTGCCAGTGTGGAGGGTGTGTGTGCCAGTGTGGAGGGTGTGTGTGCCAGTGTGGAGGGTGTGTGTGCCAGTGTGGAGGGTGTGTGTGCCAGTGTGGAGGGTGTGTGTGCCAGTGTGGAGGGTGTGTGTGCCAGTGTGGAGGGTGTGTGTGCCAGTGTGGAGGGTGTGTGTGCCAGTGTGGAGGGTGTGTGTGCCAGTGTGGAGGGTGTGTGTGCCAGTGTGGAGGGTGTGTGTGCCAGTGTAGAGGGTGTGTGTGCCAGTGTGGAGGGTGTGTGTGCCAGTGTGGAAGGTGTGTGTGCCAGTGTGGAGGGTGTGTGTGCCAGTGTGGAGGGTGTGTGTGCCAGTGTGGAGGGTGTGTGTGCCAGTGTGGAGGGTGTGTGTGCCAGTGTGGAGGGTGTGTGTGCCAGTGTGGAGGGTGTGTGTGCCAGTGTGGAGGGTGTGTGTGCCAGTGTGGAGGGTGTGTGTGCCAGTGTGGAGGGTGTGTGTGCCAGTGTGGAGGGTGTGTGTGCCAGTGTGGAGGGTGTGTGTGCCAGTGTGGAGGGTGTGTGTGTCAGTGTGGAGGGTGTGTGTGCCAGTGTGGAGGGCGTGTGTGCCAGTGTGGAGGGTGTGTGCCAGTGTGGAGGGTAAGTGTGAAAGTGTGGAGGGTGTGTGTGCCAGTGTGGAGGGTGTGTGTGCCAGTGTGGAGGGTGTGTGTGTCAGTGTGGAGGGTGTGTGTGCCAGTGTGGAGGGTGTGTGTGCCAGTGTGGAGGGTGTGTGTGCCAGTGTAGAGGGTGTGTGTGCCAGTGTGGAGGGTGTGTGTGCCAGTGTGGAGGGTGTGTGTGCCAGTGTGGAGGGTGTGTGTGCCACTGTGGAGGGTGTGTGTGCCAGTGTGGAGGGTTTGTGTGCCAGTGTGGAGGGCGTGTGTGCCAGTGTGGAGGGTGTGTGTGCCAGTGTGGAGGGTGTGTGTGCCAGTGTAGAGGGTGTGTGTGCCAGTGTGGAGGGTGTGTGTGCCAGTGTGGAGGGTGTGTGTGCCAGTGTGGAGGGTGTGTGTGCCAGTGTGGAGGGTGAGTGTGTCAGTGTGAAGGGTGTGTGTGCCAGTGTGGAGGTGTGTGTGCCAGTGTGGAGGGTGTGTGTGCCAGTGTGGAGGGTGTGTGTGCCAGTGTGGAGGGTGTGTGTGCCAGTGTGGAGGGTGTGTGTGCCAGTGTGTGAGTGTGGGGTGTGTGTGTCAGTGTGGAGGGTGTGTGTGCCAGTGTGGAGGGTGTGTGTGCCAGTGTGGAGGGTGTGTGTGCCAGTGTGGAGGGTATGTGTGCGCCAGTGTGGAGGGTGTGTGTGCCAGTGTGGAGGGTGTGTGTGTCAGTGTGGAGGGTGTGTGTGTCAGTGTGGAGGGTGTGTGTGTCAGTGTGGAGGGTGTGTGTGCCAGTGTGGAGGGTGTGTGTGCGCCAGTGTGGAGGGTGTGTGTGTCAGTGTGGAGCCAGTGTGGAGGGTGTGTGTGCCAGTGTGGAGGGTGTGTGTGCCAGTGTGGAGGGTGTGTGTGCCAGTGTGGAGGGTGTGTGTGCCAGTGTGGAGGGTGTGTGTGCCAGTGTGGAAGGTGTGTGTGCCAGTGTGGAGGGTGTGTGTGCCAGTGTGGAGGGTGTGTGTGCCAGTGTGGAGGGTGTGTGTGCCCAGGGTGTGTGTGTGGAGGGTGTGTGTGCCCAGTGTGGAGGGTGTGTGTGCCCAGTGTGGAGGGTGTGTGTGCCAGTGTGGAGGGAGTGTGTGCCAGTGTGGAGGGTGTGTGTGCCAGTGTGGAGGGTGCGTGTGCCAGTGTGGAGGGTGTGTGCCAGTGTGGAGGGTGTGTGTGCCAGTGTGGAGGGTGTGTGTGCCAGTGTGGAGGGTGTGTGTGCCAGTGTGGCCAGTGTGGAGGGTGTGTGTGCCAGTGTGGAGGGTGTGTGTGCCAGTGTGGAGGGTGTGTGTGTCAGTGTGGAGGGTGTGTGTGTCAGTGTGGAGGGTGTGTGTGCCAGTGTGGAGGGTGTGTGTGTCAGTGTGGAGGGTGTGTGTGTCAGTGTGGAGGGTGTGTGTGCGCCAGTGTGGAGGGTGTGTGTGCCAGTGTGGAGGGTGTGTGTGCCAGTGTGGAGGGTGTGTGTGTCAGTGTGGAGGGGGTGTGCGGGAGGGTGGAGGGTGTGTGTGCCAGTGTGGAGGGTGTGTGTTTCAGTGTGGAGGGTGTGTGTGCCAGTGTGGAGGGTGTGTGTGCCAGTGTGGAGGGTGTGTGTGTCAGTGTGGAGGGTGTGTGTGCCAATGTGGAGGGTATGTGTGCCAGTGTGGAAGGTATGTGTGCCAGAGTGGAGGGTGTGTGTGCCAGTGTGGAGGGTGTGTGTGCCAGTGTGGAGGGTGTGTGTGCCAGTGTGGAGGGTGTGTGTGTCAGTGTGGAGGGTGTGTGTGCCAGTGTGGAGGGTGTGTGTGCCAGTGTGGAGGGTGTGTGTGCCAGTGTGGAGGGTGTGTGTGCCAGTGTGGAGGGTGTGTGTGCCAGTGTGGAGGGTGTGTGTGCCAGTGTGGAGGGTGTGTGTGCCAGTGTAGAGGGTGTGTGTGCCAGTGTGGAGGGTGTGTGTGCCAGTGTGGAGGGTGTGTGTGCCAGTGTGGAGGGTATGTGTGCCAGTGTGGAAGGTATGTGTGCCAGAGTGAAGGGTGTGTGTGCCAGTGTGTAGGGTGTGTGTGTGCCAGTGTGGAGGGTGTGTGTGCCAGTGTGGAGGGTGTGTGTGCCAATGTGGAGGGTATGTGTGCCAGTGTGGAGGGTGTGTGTGCCAGTGTGGAGGGTGTGTGTGCCAGTGTGGAGGGCGTGTGTGCCAGTGTGGAGGGTGTGTGTGCCAGTGTGGAGGGTGTGTGTGTCAGTGTGGAGGGTGTGTGTGCCAGTGTGGAGGGTGTGTGTGCCAGTGTGGAGGGTGTGTGTGCCAGTGTAGAGGGTGTGTGTGCCAGTGTGGAGGGTGTGTGTGCCAGTGTGGAGGGTGTGTGTGCCAGTGTGGAGGGTGTGTGTGCCAGTGTGGAGGGTGTGTGTGCCAGTGTGGAGGGTGTGTGTGCGAGTGTGGAGGGTGTGTGTGGGCGTGTGGAGGGTGTGTGTGTCAGTGTGGAGGGTGTGTGTGCCACTGTCGAGGGTGTGTGTGACAGTGTGGAGGGTGTGTGTGCCAGTGTGGAGGGTTTGTGTGCCAGTGTGGATGGTGTGTGTGCCAGTGTTGAGGGTGTGTGTGCCAGTGTGGAGGGTGTGTGTGCCAGTGTGGAGGGTGTGTGTGCCAGTGTGGAGGGTGTGTGTGCCAGTGTGGAGGGTGTGTGTGCCAGTGTGGAGGGTGTGTGTGCCAGTGTGGAGGGTGTGTGTGACAGTGTGGAGGGTGTGTGTGCCAGTGTGGAGGGTGTGTGTGCCAGTGTGGAGGGTGTGTGTGCCCAGTGTGGAGGGTATGTGTGCCAGAGTGGAGGGTGTGTGTGCCAGTGTGGAGGGTGTGTGTGTGCCAGTGTGGAGGGTGTGTGTGCCAGTGTGGAGGGTGTGTGTGCCAGTGTGGAGGGTGTGTGTGCCAGTGTGGAGGGTGTGTGTGCCAGTGTGGAGGGTGTGTGTGCCAGTGTGGAGGGTGTGTGTGCCAGTGTGGAGGGTGTGTGTGCCAGTGTGGAGGGTGTGTGTGCCAGTGTGGAGGGTGAGGGTGTGTGTGCCAGTGTGGAGGGTGTGTGTGCCAGTGTGGAGGGTGTGTGTGCCAGTGTGGAGGGTGTGTGTGCCAGTGTGGAGGGTGTGTGTGCCAGTGTGGAGGGTGTGTGTGCCAGTGTTGAGGGTGTGTGTGCCAGTGTGGAGGGTGTGTGTGCCAGTGTGGAGGGTGTGTGTGCCAGTGTGGAGGGTGTGTGTGCCAGTGTGGAGGGTGTGTGTGCCAGTGTGGAGGGTGTGTGTGCCAGTGTGGAGGGTGTGTGTGCCAGTGTGGAGGGTGTGTGTGCCAGTGTGGAGGGTGTGTGTGCCAGTGTGGAGGGTGTGTGTGTCAGTGTGGAGGGTGTGTGTGCCAGTGTGGAGGGCGTGTGTGCCAGTGTGGAGGGTGTGTGTGCCAGTGGGGAGGCCGTGTGTGCCAGTGTGGAGGGTGTGTGTGCCAGTGTGGAGGGTGTGTGTGTCAGTGTGGAGGGGTGTGTGTGCCAGTGTGGAGGGTGTGTGTGCCAGTGTAGAGGGTGTGTGTGCCAGTGTGGAGGTGTGTGTGTGCGCCAGTGTGGAGGGTGTGTGTGCCAGTGTGGAGGGTGTGTGTGCCAGTGTGGAGGGTGTGTGTGCCAGTGTGGAGGGTGTGTGTGCCAGTGTGGAGGGTGTGTGTGTCAGTGTGGAGGGTGTGTGTGCCAGTGTGGAGGGTGTGTGTGCCAGTGTGGAGGGTGTGTGTGCCAGTGTGGAGGGTGTGTGTGCCAGTGTGGAGGGTGTGTGTGCCAGTGTGGAGGGTGTGTGTGCCAGTGTGTGTGTGCCAGTGTCAGTGTGGAGGGTGTGTGTGTCAGTGTGGAGGGTGTGTGTGTCAGTGTGGAGGGTGTGTGTGTGTCAGTGTGGAGGGTGTGTGTGTCAGTGTGGAGGGTGTGTGTGTCAGTGTGGAGGGTGTGTGTGCCAGTGTGGAGGGTGTGTGTGTCAGTGTGGAGGGTGTGTGTGTCAGTGTGTCAGTGTGGAGGGTGTGTGTGCGCCAGTGTGGAGGGTGTGTGTGTCAGTGTGGAGGGTGTGTGTGCCAGTGTGGAGGGTGTGTGTGCCAGTGTGGAGGGTGTGTGTGCCAGTGTGTAGGGTGTGTGTGTGCCAGTGTGGAGGGTGTGTGTGCCAGTGTGGAGGGTGTGTGTGCCAATGTGGAGAGTATGTGTGCCAATTTGGAGGGTATGTGTGCCAGTGTGGAGGGCGTGTGTGCCAGTGTGGAGGGTATGTGTGCCAGTGTGGAGGGCGTGTGTGCCAGTGTGGAGGGTGTGTGTGCCAGTGTGGAGGGTGTGTGTGCCAGTGTGGAGGGTGTGTGTGCCAGTGTGGAGGGTGTGTGTGCCAGTGTAGAGGGTGTGTGTGCCAGTGTGGAGGGTGTGTGTGCCAGTGTGGAGGGTGTGTGTGCCAGTGTGGAGGGTGTGTGTGCCAGTGTGGAGGGTGTGTGTGCCAGTGTGGAGGGTGTGTGTGTCAGTGTGGAGGGTGTGTGTGCCAGTGTGGAGGGTGTGTGTGCCAGTGTGGAGGGTGTGTGTGCCAGTGTGGAGGGTGTGTGTGCCAGTGTGGAGGGTGTGTGTGCCAGTGTGGAGGGTGTGTGTGCCAGTGTGGAGGGTGTGTGTGCCAGTGTGGAGGGTGTGTGTGCCAGTGTGGAGGGTGTGTGTGTCAGTGTGGAGGGTGTGTGTGCCAGTGTGGAGGGTGTGTGTGTGCCAGTGTGGAGGGTGTGTGTGTCAGTGTGGAGGGTGTGTGTGCCAGTGTGGAGGGTGTGTGTTTCAGTGTGGAGGGTGTGTGTGCCAGTGTGGAGGGTGTGTGTGTCAGTGTGGAGGGTGTGTGTGCCAGTGTGGAGGGTGTGTGTGCCAGTGTGGAAGGTATGTGTGCCAGAGTGGAGGGTGTGTGTGCCAGTGTGTGTGTGCCAGTGTGGAGGGTGTGTGTGCCAGTGTGGAGGGTGTGTGTGCCAGTGTGGAGGGTGTGTGTGCCAGTGTGGAGGGTGTGTGTGCCAGTGGAGGGTGTGTGTGCCAGTGTGGAGGGTGTGTGTGCCAGTGTGGAGGGTGTGTGTGTCAGTGTGGAGGGTGTGTGTGCCAGTGTGGAGGGTGTGTGTGCCAGTGTGGAGGGTGTGTGTGCCAGTGTGGAGGGTGTGTGTGCCAGTGTGGAGGGTGTGTGTGCCAGTGTGGAGGGTGTGTGTGCGCCAGTGTGGAGGGTGTGTGTGTCAGTGTGGAGGGTGTGTGTGCCAGTGTGGAGGGTGTGTGTGTCAGTGTGGAGGGTGTGTGTGCCAGTGTGGAGGGTGTGTGTGCGCCAGTGTGGAGGGTGTGTGTGCCAGTGTGGAGGGTGTGTGTGCCAGTGTGGAGGGTGTGTGCCAGTGTGGAGGGTATGTGTGTCAGTGTGGAGGGTGTGTGTGCCAGTGTGGAGGGTGTGTGTGCCAGTGTGGAGGGTGTGTGTGCGCCAGTGTGGAGGGTGTGTGTGCCAGTGTGGAGGGTGTGTGTGCGCCAGTGTGTGTGTGCCAGTGCCAGTGGGAGGGTGTGTGTGCCAGTGTGGAGGGTGTGTGCGCCAGTGTGGAGGGTGTGTGTGCCAGTGTGGAGGGTGTGTGTGTGGTGTGTGTGTCAGGTGTGTGTGCCAGTGTGGAGCGTCTGTGTGCGCCAGTGTGGAGGGTGTGTGTGCCAGTGTGGAGGGTGTGTGTGCCAGTGTGGAGGGTGTGTGTGCCAGTGTGGAGGGTGTGTGTGCCAGTGTGGAGGGTGTGTGTGCCAGTGTGGAGGGTGTGTGTGCCAGTGTGGAGGGTGTGTGTGTCAGTGTGGAGGGTGTGTGTGCCAGTGTGGAGGGTGTGTGTGCCAGTGTGGAGGGTGTGTGTGCCAGTGTGGAGGGTGTGTGTGCCAGTGTGGAGGGTGTGTGTGCCAGTGTGGAGGGTGTGTGTGTCAGTGTGGAGGGTGTGTGTGCCAGTGTGGAGGGTGTGTGTGCCAGTGTGGAGGGTGTGTGTGCCAGTGTGGAGGGTGTGTGTGCCAGTGTGGAGGGTGTGTGTGCCAGTGTGGAGGGTGTGTGTGCCAGTGTGGAGGTTGTGTGTGGCAGTGTGGAGGGGGGGTGTGCCAGTGTGGAGGGTGTGTGTGCCAGTGTGGAGGGTGTGTGTGCCAGTGTGGAGGGTGTGTGTGCCAGTGGTGTGTGTGCCAGTGTGGAGGGTGTGTGTGCCAGTGTGGAGGGTGTGTGTGCCAGTGTGGAGGGTGTGTGTGCCAGTGTGGAGGGTGTGTGTGCCAGTGTGGAGGGTGTGTGTGCCAGTGTGGAGGGTGTGTGTGCCAGTGTGGAGGGTGTGTGTGCCAGTGTGGAGGGTGTGTGTGCCAGTGTGGAGGGTGTGTGTGCCAGTGTGGAGGGTGTGTGTGCCAGTGTGGAGGGTGTGTGTGCCAGTGTGGAGGGTGTGTGTGCCAGTGTGGAGGGTGTGTGTGGTGGAGGGTGTGTGCCAGTGTGGAGGGTGTGTGTGCCAGTGTGGAGGGTGTGTGTGCCAGTGTGGAGGGTGTGTGTGCCAGTGTGGAGGGTGTGTGTGCCAGTGTGGAAGTGTGTGTGTGCCAGTGTGGAGGGTGTGTGTGCCAGTGTGGAGGGTGTGTGTGCCAGTGTGGAGGGTGTGTGTGCCAGTGTGGAGGGTGTGTGTGCCAGTGTGGAGGGTGTGTGTGCCAGTGTGGAGGGTGTGTGTGTGTGTGCCAGTGTGGAGGGTGTGTGTGCCAGTGTGGAGGGCGTGTGTGACAGTGTGGAGGGTGTGTGTGCCAGTGTGGAGGGTGTGTGTGTCAGTGTGGAGGGGTGTGTGTGCCAGTGTGGAGGGTGTGTGTGCCAGTGTAGAGGGTGTGTGTGCCAATGTGGAGGGTATGTATGCCAGTGTGGAGGGTATGTGTGCCAGTGTGGAGGGCGTGTGTGCCAGAGGGTATGTGGAGTGTGGGGGTGTGTGTGCCAGTGTGGAGGGTGTGTGTGCCAGTGTGGAGGGTGTGTGTGCCAGTGTGGAGGGTGTGTGTGCCAGTGTGGAGGGTGTGTGTGCCAGTGTGGAGGGTGTGTGTGCCAGTGTGGAGGGTGTGTGTGCCAGTGTGGAGGGTGTGTGTGCCAGTGTGGAGGGTGTGTGTGCCAGTGTGTGCCAGTGTGGAGGGTGTGTGTGCCAGTGTGGAGGGTTTGTGTGCCAGTGTGGAGGGTGTGTGTGCCAGTGTGGAGGGTGTGTGTGCCAGTGTGGAGGGTGTGTGTGCCAGTGTGGAGGGTGTGTGTGCCAGTGTGGAGGGTGTGTGTGCCAGTGTGGAGGGTGTGTGTGCCAGTGTGGAGGGTGTGTGTGCCAGTGTGGAGGGTGTGTGTGCCAGTGTGGAGGGTGTGTGTGCCAGTGTGGAGTGTGGAGGGTGTGTGTGCCAGTGTGGAGGGTGTGTGTGCCAGTGTGGAGGGTGTGTGTGCCAGTGTGGAGGGTGTGTGTGCCAGTGTGGAGGGTGTGTGTGCCAGTGTGGAGGGTGTGTGTGCCAGTGTGGAGGGGGTGTGTGCCAGTGTGGAGGGTGTGTGTGCCAGTGTGGAGGTGTGTGTGTGCCAGTGTGGAGGGTGTGTGTGCCAGTGTGGAGGGTGTGTGTGCCAGTGTGGAGGGTGTGTGTGCCAGTGTGTGAGAGGGTGTGTGTGCCAGTGTGGAGGGTGTGTGTGCCAGTGTGGAGGGTGTGTGTGCCAGTGTGGAGGGTGTGTGTGCCAGTGTGGAGGGTGTGTGTGCCAATGTGGAGGGTATGTGTGCCAGTGTGGAGGGTGTGTGTGCCAGTGTGGAGGGTGTGTGTGGCAGTGTGGAGGGTCTGTGTGCCAGTGTGGAGGGTTTGTGTGCCAGTGTGTAGGGTGTGTGTGCCAGTGTGGAGGGTGTGTGTGCCAGTGTGGAGGGTGTGTGTGCCAGTGTGGAGGGTGTGTGTGCCAGTGTGGAGGGTGTGTGTGCCAGTGTGGAGGGTGTGTGTGCCAGTGTGGAGGGTGTGTGTGCCAGTGTGGAGGGTGTGTGTGCCAGTGTGGAGGGTGTGTGTGCCAGTGTGGAGGGTGTGTGTGCCAGTGTGGAGGGTGTGTGTGCCAGTGTGGAGGGTGTGTGTGCCAGTGTGGAGGGTGTGTGGGTGTGTGTGTGCCAGTGTGGAGGGCGTGTGTGCCAGTGTGGAGGGTGTGTGTGCCAGTGTGGAGGGTGTGTGTGCCAGTGTGGAGGGTGTGTGTGTCAGTGTGGAGGGTGTGTGTGCCAGTGTGGAGGGTGTGTGTGTCAGTGTGGAGGGTGTGTGTGCCAGTGTGGAGGGTGTGTGTGCCAGTGTGGAGGGTGTGTGTGTCAGTGTGGAGGGTGTGTGTGCCAGTGTGGAGGGTGTGTGTGCCAGTGTGGAGGGTGTGTGTGCCAGTGTGGAGGGTGTGTGTGCCAGTGTGGAGGGTGTGTGTGCCAGTGTGGAGGGTGTGTGTGCCAGTGTGGAGGGTGTGTGTGTCAGTGTGGAGGGTGTGTGTGTCAGTGTGGAGGGTGTGTGTGTCAGTGTGGAGGGTGTGTGCGCCAGTGTGGAGGCCACTGTGGAGGGTGTGTGTGCCAGTGTGGAGGGTGTGTGTGTCAGTGTGGAGGGTGTGTGTGCCAGTGTGGAGGGTGTGTGTGCCAGTGTGGAGGGTGTGTGTGCCAGTGTGGAGGGTGTGTGCGCCAGTGTGGAGGGTGTGTGTGCCAGTGTGGAGGGTGTGTGTGCCAGTGTGGAGGGTGTGTGTGCCAGTGTGGAGGGTGTGTGTGCCAGTGTGGAGGGTGTGTGTGACAGTGTGGAGGGTGTGTGTGCCAGTGTGGAGGGTGTGTGTGGGTGGAGGGTGTGTGTGCAGTGTGGAGGGTATGTGTGCCAGTGTGGAGGGTGTGTGTGCCAGAGTGGAGGGTGTGTGTGCCAGTGTGGAGGGTGTGTGTGCCAGTGTGGAGGGTGTGTGTGTCAGTGTGGAGGGTGTGTGTGCCAGTGTGGAGGGTGTGTGTTTCAGTGTGGAGGGTGTGTGTGCCAGTGTGGAGGGTGTGTGTGCCAGTGTGGAGGGTGTGTGTGCCAGTGTGGAGGGTATGTGTGCCAGGGTGTGTGTGCCAGTGTGGAGGGCGTGTGTGCCAGTGTGGAGGGTGTGTGTGCCAGTGTGGAGGGCGTGTGTGCCAGTGTGGAGGGTGTGTGTGCCAGTGTGGAGGGCGTGTGTGCCAGTGTGGAGGGTGTGTGTGCCAGTGTGGAGGGTGTGTGTGCCAGTGTGGAGGGTGTGTGTGCCAGTGTGGAGGGTGTGTGTGCCAGTGTGGAGGGTGTGTGTGCCAGTGTGGAGGGTGTGTGTGCCAATGTGGAGGGTATGTATGCCAGTGTGGAGGGTATGTGTGCCAGTGTGGAGGGCGTGTGTGCCAGTGTGGAGGGTGTGTGTTTCAGTGTGGAGGGTGTGTGTGCCAGTGTGGAGGGTGTGTGTGTCAGTGTGGAGGGTGTGTGTGCCAGTGTGGAGGGTGTGTGTGCCAGTGTGGAGGGTATGTGTGCCAGTGTGGAGGGTGTGTGTGCCAGTGTGGAGGGTGTGTGTGTCAGTGTGGAGGGTGTGTGTGCCAGTGTGGAGGGTGTGTGTGCCAGTGTGGAGGGTATGTGTGCCAGTGTGGAGGGTGTGTGTGCCAGTGTGGAGGGTGTGTGTGCCAGTGTGGAGGGTGTGTGCGCCAATATGGAGGGTATGTGTGCCAGTGTGGAGGGTATGTGTGCCAGTGTGGAGGGCGTGTGTGCCAGTGTGGAGGGTGTGTGTGCCAGTGTGGAGGGCGTGTGTGCCAGTGTGGAGGGTGTGTGTGCCAGTGTGGAGGGTGTGTGTGCCAGTGTAGAGGGTGTGTGTGCCAGTGTGGAGGGTATGTGTGCCAGTGTGGAGGGTGTGTGTGCCAATGTGGAGGGTATGTGTGCCAGTGTGGAGGGTATATGTGCCAGTGTGGAGGGCGTGTGTGCCAGTGTGGAGGGTGTGTGTGCCAGTGTGGAGGGTGTGTGTGCCAGTGTGGAGGGCGTGTGTGCCAGTGTGGAGGGTGTGTGTGCCAGTGTGGAGGGTGTGTGTGCCAGTGTAGAGGGTGTGTGTGCCAGTGTGGAGGGTATGTGTGCCAGTGTGGAGGGTGTGTGTGCCAGTGTGGAGGGTGTGTGTGCCAATGTGGAGGGTATGTGTGCCAGTGTGGAGGGCATGTGTGCCAGTGTGGAGGGCGTGTGTGCCAGTGTGGAGGGTGTGTGTGCGAGTGTGGAGGGTATGTGTGCCAGTGTGGAGGGTGTGTGTGCCAGTGTGGAGGGTGTGTGTGCCAGTGTGGAGGGTGTGTGTGCCAGTGTGAAGGGTGTGTGTGTCAGTGTGGAGGGTGTGTGCGCCAGTGTGGAGGGTTTGTGTGAGAGTGTGGAGGGTATGTGTGCGAGTGTGGAGGGTACGTGTGCGAGTGTGGAGGGTATGTGCCAGTTTGGAGGATATGTGTGCGAGTGTGTGTGCAGTGTGTGGAGAGTATGTGTGCGAGTGTGGAGGGTATGTGTGCAAGTGTGGAGGGTACGTGTGCGAGTGTGGAGGGTGTGTGTGCGAGTGTGGAGGGTACGTGTGCGAGTGTGGAGGGTATATGTGTGCGGAGGGTAGGTATGTGAGTGTGGAGGGTTGATATGCGAGTGTGGAGCGTAATATGCGAGTGTGGAGGGTAATATGCGAGTGTGGAGTGTAGATTTACGAGTGTGGAGGGAAAGTATGCGAAAGTGGAGAGTATATATAAAAGTGTGGAGGATAGGTATGCGAGTGTGGAGGAGAGAAAAGCGAGTATGGACGGAAGGTATACGAGTGTTTTTGGAAGGTATGCGAGTGTCGAGGGAAGGTGAGTTTGGAGGGAAGATAAGCGAGTGTGGAGAGAAAGGTATGCGAGTGTGGAGGGAAAGGAAGCCATTGTGGAGCGAAGGTGAGTGTGGAGGGAAGGTATGTGAGTGTAGAGGGAAGGTAAATGAGTGTGGAGGGAAGGTAAATGAGTGGAGGGAAGGTGAGTGTGGAGGGAAGGTGAGTGTGGAGGGAAGGTATGCGAGTGTGGAGGGAAGGTACGCGAGTGTGTAGGGAAGGTAAATGAGTGTGGAGGGAAGGTGAGTGAGTGTGGAGGTAAGGTGAGTGAGGAGGGAAGTTAAGTGAGTGTGGAGGGAAGGTATGCGAGTATGGAAGGAAGGTGAGCGAGTGTGGAGGGTAAGAGTGAAAATTTCGACATAATCTCTGTAGTCATTACATATAATAATAAGTAACAAACCGAGCACATGTTTTACGAGATGACCAAAGACGAAGTATTGGCAAGAAAATGGAAAATATATCTCAACGAAAATATATATGACTAAAACCAGATAAACGAATACAGGTAAAGGGATACTGAAGACTTATTTAAGTTCTTAGTGAGACTTTCCCAACCCGCGTCACCCTGGACAAACTAGGGACAAAAAGGAAAATTCTGACCAATAATTAGAGGACAAAACAAACACGTCATTATGCCAGTCAACGAGACAACAGTGGGCATAAAGCATTCTGGTATCGACCGGTGTACAAGTGTGTCCCCGAGGGAAGAGGGAGGATGGAAGAGAGGGGAGGGGCGAAGGAGAGATGGAAGGGGGAAGAGGTGAACGTGAGGAGGCCAAGATGAACGAACAGATTCATGGCATCTTGAACGACCCTCCAGCCTTTGAAGGGCCCCTGATAGCAACACGACAAAGGAAACAATGAAGAAATTACTCAAACGATGGTGTTGGAAGGGGGATGCTCCGGGGATGGGGAGGGAATTAAGAGGGGGAAAGGAAGGAGAGGG
>NC_091304.1:18952869-18970369 GCF_038502225.1 Cherax quadricarinatus | reverse complement strand
AATTTCACACAAATTTCAAAATAGTGTTTAGAATCAACAGTGTAGGCATTCCTGGCACCAAATTAACACGTCCTCTGTTCATCAGTTACGTTCCCAGGCTTTACACATGAATTCCATTTTGGTTTTTAATTCACACACAAAAAAATAGAAGATTTACTGTTATGCAATTTTGTAATAATTGTATAAATAATATCAGCGCATTCGTGAACGCATACCAGACCCACGAGTTAACGTGTATTGAACGCGTAACGTGATTTGTTTACTCTAGAATATCGGCAAAAATCGAACATTTCCGCTACTTTGAGATCAATTTCAAGCTATTTTCAGTCCTAAATCAAATCAATCTCTATTTCTGTAAAATATCTTCCGTACTATCATACGAGACTAAGAAAACGAAAATACAATCATAAAAACCATACGAAAATACACCGCAAAATAGCTGTTTAAAAAAAAAAGTTTATTTTTCTCATTATGCACTGCGTGCTGCAGGATTTTTTTATATCGTGCACACTTATCACATTAAGCCATTCTCTCATATCTAAACCCAAATTTACCACTCACAGCTTATCTGAGCTCATGGCGTAGTACTACAGCACTGACAGTGACCTTAAAACTGTAGTACTACGGCACTGATAGTGACCTCAAAGCTGTAATATTATGGCACACTCAGCGAAAGGGCTAAAATAAAGCCCTTCTGGGATACCTAATTAGACTAAAGATGTTGAATTATCTCCTCTACACACCTACTAAAAACTACAAATACCAAACTTTAAAATCATTTCTAGAACTAGGAGTGAAATAATGTTAGACTACCTGGAAGGCATTCTGGGGATCAGCACCCCCACTACCCAGTACATGATGAGGCCTCCTGGTGGATCAGGGCCTGATGAACAAGGCTGTTACTGCTGGCTGCACATAGTCCAATGTACGATCCACAGCCCGGCTAACCCGGCACTGACTTTAGGTATCTGCCCAGCTCCCTCCAGGATCTTCCATGTGTAGATTATGATGTATCTCTCTCGCCTGCACTCCAGTGAGTACAAGTCAAGTGCTTCCATGTATTCTCAGTAGTTAAGGTGTTTGATGGAACTTATACGTGCAGTGAAGGTTCTCTGTACATTCTCTAGAAATGCAGTTTCACCTGCCATAAATGGGGATGTTAATGTAGAGCAGTATTCCAGCCTAGAGAGAACAGGTGATTTAAAAAGGATCATTGGCTTGGCATCTCTTGTCCTGAATGTTCTCATTTTACATCCTATCAGTTTCCTCGCAGATGTGAGGCACTGTTGTGATCCTTGAAGGTGAGATCCTCAGACAGTACCACTCCCACTTTATTGTGTGATTAAAGCTTGTAGTATATTCAATTCTACCTATTATTTCCTCCAGTTTTCCATAATGGAGTAGTTGGAATTTGCCTTCATTGAACATCACATTGTTCTCCGTTGCCCATTGGAAAAATTGGTTTATATCCTCTTGGAGATTTGCCGTGTCCTCAGTCAGTGACACTCTTATGCAAATCCTAGTATCGTCTGAAAAGGATGATATAGTGCTCTGGTTTACATCTCTATCTATGTCCGATATGAGGATGAGAAACAGGATGGGGGCGAGTACTGTGCCTTGTGGAACAGAGCTCTTCACTATGGAAGCTTCCGATTTAACTCTGTTTACCACTACTCTTTGTGTTCGATTGGTTAGAAAGTCGAAGATCCATCTGCCTACTTTGCCAGTTATCCCTTTAGCATGCATTTTGTGTGCTATTACACCATGAACGCACTAGTCAAAGGCTTTTGCAAAATCTGTGTATACTACATCTACATATTGTTTATTTTCCAGTGAATCCAAGACCATATCATAGTGGTCCTGTAGTTGCGAGAGGCAGGAGCGACCTGCTTTGAACCCATGTTACCCTGGACTGTGCAATTTTTGGGAGTCCAAGTGGTTTGCAATCCTGCTTCTTAGAACTCTTTCAAAGACTTTTATTATGTGGAACGTTATAGTTCGTAGCAATTGCTCTGCTACCACCTTTATGGAATGGGGCTATATCCATTGTTTTAAGTGACTGTGGTATCTTACCTCAGTCTGTGCTCCTCCATAGCATACTTAGAACCCATGAGAGGGGTTTCTTGCAGTTCTTAACGAACACAGAGTCCCACGAGTCTGGGCCTGGGCCTGAGTGCATGGACATGTTGTCGATGGCTTTCTCAAAGTCTAGTGGAGTTAGGGCTATGTCAGATATTTGGCATACATTGGCAGGGTTTTGAGGCTCATTCGTGAAAAAAATTGTTTGGTTTGTCTATCTTTAGACTGATTAGAGGCTCGCTGACCACAGAGTCATATTGAAATTTCAGTATCTCACTCATTTCTTTGTCATCTGTGTAGGATCCGTCTTGTCTGAGCAGGGGCCCTATACTAGCAGTGGTTTTTGCCTTGTTTTTGGCAATATGCCCAGCACCAGCCACATATCCAGATTAATAACGAAGAACGACACCAGAGGAACCTGAGAGCCATGCACTAAATCCAGTAAGCAACCTTTACTTGAATCACTCACTAAATCGTAATGACACGATTGCAAACAAACCATACCACGGGCAGGGATAGAACCCGCGGCTGGAGTCACAAAACTCCAGACCGACGCGTTAGCCAGCTGGTCCAGTGACTAACACATCGGTCTGGAGTTTTATGATTCTCTGACTGTGGGTTCCATCCCCGCCCGTGGTAAAGTTTGTTTAATTGAACGAACTGGAAGCATCCACTTTTTTTTTTGTCATCTACTTTCTCGCGTTATTTTGGCAACAATCCAACTTGCAAAAAATCTTTGCAACAAGATGTGGTGAGGGTATTTGCACTGATATTCTCAGAGGTATCAACACTGCCTGGTTTAATAACACAACTGAGTCTGCAAGTGAATAGATCAACGAAGGCGGGCTCTTATTCACGTACGAGCACGCGCTCACGGCCGCGCGCACAACCACCAATCAAAATTTCATTTAGTAAAAGAATTTAAGAGAGATTATGCATTCAACTATCTTGTATGCAAACCTAAAAACATATCAGAACAATTATAGTTGCATTATACTCAATTATGCTCAACCAACACCCAAACACAGAAACAAACACACACACACACACACACACACACACAGAGGAAATTACACATGGAACTCCAACCTAAAATGAAAACCATCCTAACTTCACATAAAAAAATATAACTTAGATTATGCTCGCTGCTCACACCGCTGTACACTCCTGAGTCTTAAGAGATTCATAACTCCTAGCAGGATATAAATGTCGTATCCATTAGCTCGCTCACAGCTACACAGTTACTTCTCCTCCACATAATCTGCCTGAAGAATTTAGGTACTTTTTACCATTTTGTGAGCAAGATGGTGATACCCTCTTCAAATGCTACTGTGTTTCACCTGTGGTGAGAGTACTGATTAGTCAATGATTAACACAAGAAGCTTAAATTAAACATGTGTGAAATAAGCCACCATGGGCCCAAGAGCTGACTACGGAAGAGGTGCAAGACCTTTATTTACAACAGAAACAGATCACAGCTGAGAAAATTGGTTCAGAGGAGGAAGAGAGAGAGAGGAAAGAAGTTGCCTTCTTCAGCGATTAAGGATTTGTGCAAAGTGGAGGGAGGTGCAAAGTTTTGTGGAGAAATATCGCCCTGACCAAGCTGAAACAAGCCTTATCTGTAACATGTTCAGTGACAAAACCTTGTCCCAATTCAGGCAAATCTTAAAGAGACGCCAGAAACAGACCTCTGTCGACAGTTTTTTTTTTTTTTTTTTTTTTTTGCGACAGGGGTGCGGTGACTCTCAAGCTGGTTCTAGTCCCAGTAAAAGACAAAAAAGGGAAGTAACCCCTGATAGGGACTTGATACATGAAGTCCTTACGGAGAGGGATTCCCTTTCCAAGCAATAATCAGTCCTCCCTCTCTCCTCCTCCCTCCCTGTCTTCCATATGCCAACAAGAATCTTCAATAAAGGTAAATGTGATGTTAAATGTTCATTTATCCATTTCATTAGTCCTTTTATTCAGTTCTCATTGTTCTGTGTATGTAAAACTATAGTTACACTTTAAAAAATTTATTTTTTTTAATATTTTCGGATGTCTAGAACGGATTGTCTTTGTTAGGTAAGACAATATGCAAATTTTATATCATTTTATTGTTCAACGGATTATCTTTATATTAATTCTTATGTGAAATATTACTTTGGTTTTCGGCAGTTTCGGATTTAGGCCGATCTTCTGTAACGTATTACGGATATGTGTGTGCGTGTGTGTGTGTGTGTGTGTGTGTGTGTGTGTGTGTGTGTGTGTGTGTGTGTGTGTGTGTGTGTGTGTGTGTGTGTGAGAGAGAGAGAGAGAGAGAACACTGAGAATGAACATTTATCATGCCCAACATTTTAATCGCTGAACGCAGTAAAGTTCTGGATAGGTTTAACTAGGTAGATTAAATTGTTTACTTGTAAAACGAGGCTCAAAAAAAAGGTTTAGTTTTCTGCAATTGACTGCATTACGTGAAGTTTAATACTCATCTGATTAAATGATTTAAGTTAGATTACATATGACCGAATTGCATTACCTATGATTTTAAAGCAGCCGCAAAAAAAATAAAACCATGAGAGAACTGCCAGTTAAGAAAGATTTACTGTAATTAACCTCCAGTAAACGCAACTAGGAAAATACACACAAGTATGAAGTATATGAACATATATCATGCATGTACACCGTACATATATACATACTGTAAATGTATACATACTGTACACAAATAACATGCACATAGGAGAGGAACTTACAACGACGTTTCGGTCCGAATTGGGCCATTTGTCGTAAGATCCTGTCTCCTATGTGCGGGTTATTTGTGTAGTGATCTAGCTACAGTATTGTGCCTTTTTGTTATTTATACATACTGTATATGTATACAGAAAATATTCTAAAACATTTAGCAAATTCATTCATGCTATACATATACATACATGAATATACATATACATGTTTGAATATTATTGGGCATGTATACATACCGTACACTTGGAAAAAGACACAAATGTACTTTAAAACAATTCTTTTCTGACAACGTTTCGCCCACACAGTGGGCTTTATCACGTCACAAATCAGTATTTTTGTGACTTGACAAAACTCACTATGAGGGGAAAAACGTTAATGAAAGATCGCATTATACTGCATCTGTGTCTCTCTTTCCATCATGTCGGTATTTGTTATAAATCATGCAATACTGTATAGTACATATATACATAATATGTGTAGATACAATTTACATGCATATTACGCGATCTTGTTCAGGAATATCGAAAAACACTTAGGAATATGCAGGAATATTCAAATACTCCATAAACCCACTGATAATTTTCTTTAGCGAAGCGGGGATTACAGGTTCGAGATATGGTATATCCAGGATAATTTTCTACAGTGAAACAGGACGCCAACCAAAACATACCTAGAGGAACTCCTAAAACATTCTGGAACTAGCGGTATCTTGTTATGAGGCGACAATGAGAAATACTACATGCTTCATGCCTGCGTTACTCCAAGGCTCCACACAAAACTAGGCTAGGAGTAAAACGGCAATCTAATAAACGTGATTTCATAACAGCAATGAAGTAGTTGGTATTCAGCCGAAACGGTTATTAGGCAGTCTACTAAGTCTCGTATCATTCTCGACTGCTTTCTGTAAAACCTCGGAGGGTATCTCGTACCCCTCTCGAGGAGGATGCAGGAGCAGGGTGTGTGGGTGTCTGACCCTGAGTATCTCTTTCACGAGACTGGCCATATGCCAAACGCATATTCCTACCTCTGAGAGAATCTTTCCCATCAACCTACATTCTGCAATTTGCTCCTGGCGAAGTACGAAGTGCGGAAGTGCGTAGAGCTAGTGTTTCCCATCCTCCAGTGGTTTGTTTTGCATTGCTAAAATCGCCTGTTTGCGATTGATTTGCATATACATATTGCAATAAACGAAATCGAGCGACAACAGATGCAAATCAACCACAGGGTGGAAATGAATAAGTTATTCAATTTACCCCCTATATCTATATATATATATATATATATATATATATATATATATATATATATGTGTGTGTGTGTGTGTGTGTGTGTGTGTGTGTGTGTGTGTGTGTGTGTGTGTGTGTGTGTGTGTGTGTGTGTGTGTAATCACGAGCAAGTGGTATTTAATCAATAACAATACTGCGACTAGCCGGGGATTCGAACCCATGTTGTTTCACCCTGCCTCATGGCAAGAGAAAATTCACGACGCTCTAACGCTGGGTGCGTGATTCTTGTAGGATTGTACGGTCCCGTGGGTTAGAGAGTTGTAGAGAGTTGTGAATTTTCGCTCAACACGGGTTCGAATCCTCGGATAGTCGGTGTTGATATATATATATATATATATATATATATATATATATATATATATATATATATATATATATATATATATAAAGTACATGTACATGTATGGACTGAAGTTGTTGTTTACAGTCAAAAACCTTCATTTCGCTTATTGAATCTTCTAAATAGCCCCTGGTATCTCTGTCTGTATCTGTCTCTGTCTGTCTACCATTTACGGGATTTGCAGGTTAAAGGATGAAAGCTATTACACCATATTTTTCAGGCTATGAGCTTGTTATATTTCCGTAATTCATTTAAAGCCTGGCCCTGGAAAAAGCATCATTACAAACTGTTTTACACGTGTATATTTAGTTTGTATGAAACACCATTCACAGTGGGTATAGGTGGAGCTGCAGTTAACTCTGCACCCGTGATTTCATCTGGTTACTTGAGATAACATATTTTGATGGTCAGTCGAGGAATGAAAAATTGTGGAGGGAATGATATCTTTGGGAAAAGAAGTGAGCGAACCTGTTAATTTAAGAGGTGTCTTTTGGATGTCCATGAAGATGGGCAAGCGAGGTACATTAAAAATGTTAACACTGTACATAACCTTAAGAATACTGACTTCTCTCCGGCTCTTATAGTTTACTAAAGTGACACGTCCAACCAGAAAGAAGAAATGCTTAAGTAGTATGCTGCCTCGCACAGTAGAAAATATTACGAGAGGGCAAGCCATCAAACAGTCTCAGAGTTAAAGTGTAAACGAACTTCTCTCTCATATTAGTGTTTTAAAGCCACGTGTGTCAAGTACCTACGAGATGAGCTTTAATACTTAATTTTTTGACTGCCTTGTTCAGCAGCAGAGCAGGTGCGCAGGCACGCAAGCACACGCATGCAAGCGCACGCAGGCACGCAAGCACACGCACGCATGCACGCTCTAACACATACATACATCAAAGAGTTTCAGAACACGATGAATAATCAAGAATCAAGAGAGATCCAGGAGTCGACTACTGCCTTCTGATGATATATGATGTGTGCTGAATTCCAACAAGCCTGAGAGATCAACCAGAGCTGTTGGGGAAGGTACGAGTGACCAGTATGGCTGGAGGAAGGAACTAGTGACTAGTGTTGCTGGGGAAAGAGGCGAACTACAATTTTTGATGAGGGTAAGGAAAAGTGACCAGTGTTGTCTGGAAAAAGGGACAAGTGACTAGAGTTGTTTTGGGAAAATCGATGAGTATCTCCTGTTGTTGAGAAAGGGAGCAAGCGACCAGTGGTGGTGGCGGTGAGCTTGCAATCAGTGTTGTTGGAGGGGAGGATCGAGCCACCAGTGGTTGTGGAGGGGCACGGATATGTGTGTGTACTCTCAACAATGGCAGACGTATGTTAAGCCACCTCTCTCTCCATAAGCTGATGTTGCAAACCTGCACATGTAGAATGGGCATGTGCTTCATGCTCCAGTACTTAAAATGTTCATTATTAAGAGGTAAAAGAAATTAGCAACATCACATTTGCAATGTATTTACTGGAATCGACTAAATTTTCCCATAGCCTAGGATACTCAGATTGCCAATATTTTTCCACAATTCATCGGCCAGATTTTCTCCACAACCCATGATACTAAATAGATCAATTCTCTCCACAACCCATGATGCTATGACTGAACTGCTTAAATCCGCGAGCCACAAAAAATCTGGTCTCTGGAAATTACTTAAATTATATAAACACTTGCTAGCTTTCATACATGATGCAAAAGCAAAATGAATGTTTTACAGTCACTGGTGCACCAGATAAGCAAGAGCTATGTAACATCAGCAATACCATGAATACCAGGTATGCAGGTGTTGCAACTATGACACTCAAGAGAAGGCACAGCCACGTCAAATAAAAACATTACGCAAAAATAAGTTCGACGAGCCACTGAGGCAAATATTTCAAGGAATATATATGTTGCAGCAAATAAATTTTAAACGTACAAAAAACAAGTTTGGGGAGGGAGGGAGGGAGGGAGGGAGAGAGAGAGAGAGAGAGAGAGAGAGAGAGAGAGAGAGAGAGAGAGAGAGAGAGAGAGAGAGAGAGAGAGAAACTCTTCAAAAAAACGCCTTTATAAAGTGAAAGCCATTTTGCACAAGCAAATACGTGAACACTGGGAATACAAAAACTTTGTCACAAAGAGAAATGGAACCTTCTTGAAAATACTGTATAAGAGCATATGGACTGTTTGATACTGGTGAAAATATTACCGAAGAGAGGAAGATATGGGAGGGAGGACCCGGGAAAGATGATCTAGGAGGGCCCTGTGCGGAGACAGGGAAAGAACCTAGAAAGAAAACGTAGACTAAAAAAAGTGTACCTCTGAGACGGGTATATTAGAAGGGGCCTTGGTAGAGAGGGCCCATTGAGACGAAGACCTGGGAGAAGGGCCCCTGGTTGAGAGGACCCCTAGGAGAAGACCTGGGACAAGGCCATGTGAAAGAGGAAACTAACACATGAGAGGGATCCTACTAGAAAGGACCTAGGACTCTTCAATCTCCTAGCAGATATGAGAAATATTTCCAGTAGAAAATTTCAACAGATTTTTTTTTAGATTTTGCCACCGAAGTGGCTAGTTTACTGTACACCAGTATCCATCCAGCGGACGGTAGAACAAGAACATATGGATACACAAAAGCCCTAAGAACTAGGCCCTAAAAGGGTTAACAGGTGTACATCTGGATTTATATATACATATCTACAGTTCACTAATCTATTACAATCAAATTTAGGAAATTTGCTTAGTATATCTGGTATTTTATTTTCATTAATAAGATAACTTGACATGTCACATAGGTTATTATACTATGTCTATATTCCTCAGTAAGTGGACAATTAAACCCACAGTGTTCAAGACAGTGACCATATGCCTGACCACATATTTTGCATTTGGTTTGATCATCATCTGTTTGTCTCCCAAATTGCCAGAAGTACTTGTAACCAAGCCTAAGCCTGGCCACTACAACATCAGTCAGTCTGTTCACATTGCAAGTTGCTCCATAAACATACTTATCTACGTTCATGTTATCATAGTGGGTTATAGATCTACTCAGACTTCTAATTCAATTCCTGTAACATTCATTTTCATTATTTATTTCTCTCCTAATATTATTCCTAATGCTAGACACAGATATACCAAAGTTATATTCTACATTCTCCTTCAGGGTACTCTTCTTGGTTAACATATCAACTTTATCGTGAAAGAGTAATCCAATGTGTGGTGGGATCTATAGCAATTGTACATTAATTCCTTTTTCCGGGATTTTTGAGTATCTATACCTGGCTTCTCCAATGAGCATGTTGTTGGAGTCATTATATGAGTCAAGAGCCTTCAATGATAACATAGAATCAGTAATGATGATAGAGTCAAGCTCAGTGTGATAAGTAGCTTTAGCGCCATTAGGATTGCAAACAATTCAGTTTGCAGTGTAGACGCCCAGTTGTTAATTCTTATGCCTTACTCAACAAATTAATTATCGTTCTTAACTAGGGAGGTGACAACAAGAGCAGATGCAGCCCTGCCAGGAGACTCCTGTTTAGATCCATCAGTGTATATAACTCGTGATAACTCATTACTACCACCTAGGCGATAAATTTCTTCTTGAACAGTTGCTTTAACAAGTGATTTAAGGAAGGGATTACTAGCAATGAGCTTCTTGGGAGGATCTTTACCTGAAAAAAGTGCCATATCGGCCAACATGAGACCAAGAACTACAAGTCAATCTCTCACTCTCACTCTTTCTCTTGGAAATCATCCGAAAGATTTTTGAGAAAAAATCTAACAGGTTAAACAACTACAGCTAATATCACCATCTTTCTACATTGTGATGGATATGTAGACCCGCGGACCGCAACAGCCTAGTTGACCAAGCAGCCAACAATGAAATCTGGCCTCAGACGCGGCTCTAAGAATAGAACTCGCAAAACCTGATAATGGTATGCTACATATATGAGGAAAAGAAGACAGCAGATCATTTAGCACACTTGTCCAACGACCCCTTCTCTACCTCCAACTTGCAGTCTCTCCAACAACCCCTCCATCACCTCCAACATGCAGCTCTCCAACGATCCCACCCCCCTACCTCCAACTTGCAGGCTCTCCAACGACCCCTCCCTACCGACAACAGCATCCAAGCTTCTCCAATGACCCCTCCATTACCTTCCATCCCCCTTCAACGACCCACTCCTCACCTTGAACAGCCCCTCCCTTAACCTTCAAAAGCTTTCACACCCTCCAACGATCCTCCTCGAAGCTTCTAACAACCTCGAACGACCTATTCCATTCCAATGACCCCTGCCCCGCCTCCCACAAAACCCTCGTCCCTACATTCCCTCTTAGGTCCATGGTACTGGCCATTCGTAGGTCTCTTGTGCTGGTTCCTCGTAGGTACCTGGTGCTGGCCACTCACAGGTCTCTGGTGCTGGTCACTCGCAGGTACCTGGTGCTGGCCACTCGCAGGTCCCTGGTGCTGACCACTCGCAGGTTCCTGGTGCTGGCCACTCGTAGGTCCCTGGTGCTGGCCACTCGAAGGTCCCTGGTGCTGGCCATTCTCAGGTTCCTGGTGCTGGCCACTCGCAGGTCCCTGGTGCTGGCCACTCGTAGGTCCCTGGTGCTGGCCACTCGCAGGTCGCTGGTGCTGGCCACTCGCAGGTCCCTGGTGCTGGCCACTCGCAGGTCCCTGGTGCTGGCCACTCGCAGGTCCCTGGTGCTGGCCACTCGCAGGTCCCTGGTGCTGGCCACTCGCAGGTACCTGGTGCTGGCTACTTGCAGGTTCCTGGTGCTGGCCACTCGCAAATCCCTGGTGCTGGCCACTCGCAGGTTATTGGTGCTGGCCACTCACAGGTCCCTGGTGCTGGGCACTCGCAGGTCCCTGGTGCTGGCCACTCGCAGGTCCCTAGTGATGGCCATTCGCAGGTCCCTGGTGATGGCCTCTCGCAGGTCCCTGGTGCTGGCGACCCGCAGGTCACTGGTGCTGGCAACTCGCAGGTTCCTGGTGCTGGCCACTCACAGGTCCCTGGTGCTGGCCACTCGCAAGTTCCTGGTGCTGGCCACTCACAGGTCACTGGTGCTGGCCACTCGCAGGTCCCTGCGCTGGCCACTCGCAGGTCACTGGTGCTGGCCACTCGCAGGTCACTGGTGCTGGCCACTCAGGTTCCTGGTGCTGGCCACTCGCAGGTTCCTGGTGCTGGGCACTCGCAGGTCCCTGGTGCTGGCCACTCGCAGGTCCCTAGTGATGGCCATTCGCAGGTCCCTGGTGATGGCCACTCGCAGGTCCCTGGTGCTGGCGACCCGCAGGTCACTGGTGCTGGCAACTCGCAGGTTCCTGGTGCTGGCCACTCACAGGTCCCTGGTGCTGGCCACTCGCAAGTTCCTGGTGCTGGCCACTCACAGGTCACTGGTGCTGGCCACTCGCAGGTCCCTGGCGCTGGCCACTCGCAGGTCACTGGTGCTGGCCACTCGCAGGTCACTGGTGCTGGCCACTCAGGTTCCTGGTGCTGGCCACTCGCAGGTTCCTGGTGCTGACCACTCGCAGGTCCCTGGTGCTGGCAACTCGCAGGTTCCTGGTGCTGGCCACTCGCCGGTTAATGGTGCTAGCCACTCGCAGGTTCCTGGTGCTGGCCACTCGCAGGTTCCTGGTGCTGGCCACTCGCAGATTCCTGGTGCTGGCCACTCACAGGTCCCTGGGGCTGGCCACTCGCAAGTCCCTGGTGCTGGCCAATCGCGGGTCACTGGTGCTGGCCACTCGCAGGTCAATGGTGCTGGCCACTCACAGGTTCCTGGTGCTGGCCACTCGCAGGTTCCTGGTGCTGGCCACTCGCAGGTTCCTGGTGCTGGCCACTCGCAGGTTCCTGGTGCTGGCCACTCGCAGGTTCCTGGTGCTGGCCACTCGCAGGTTCCTGGTGCTGGCCACTCGCAGTTTCCTGGTGCTGGCCACTCGCAGGTCCCTGGTGCTGGCCACTCGCAGGTTCCTGGTGCTGGCCACTCGCAGTTTCCTGGTGCTGGCCACTCGCAGGTCCCTGGTGCTGGCCACTCGCAGGTTCCTGGTGCTGGCCATTCGCAGGTTCCTGGTGCTGGCCACTCTCAGGTTCCTGGTGCTGGCCACTCGCAGGTTCCTAGTGTTGGCCACTCGCAGGTTCCTGGTGCTGGCTACTCGCAGGTTGCTGGTGCTGGCCACTCGCAGGTTCCTGGTGCTGGCCACTCAGGTCCCTGGTGCTGGCCACTCGCAAGTCCCTGGTGCTGGCCACTCGCAGGTCCCTGGTGCAGGCCACTCGCAGGTTCCTGGTGCTGGCCACTCGCAGGTTCCTAGTGTTGGCCAGTCGCAGATTCCTGGTGCTGGCTACTCGCAGGTTCCTGGTGCTGGCCACTCGCAGGTCCCTGATGCTGGCCACTCGCAGGTCCCTGGTGCTGGCCACTCGCAGATTCCTGGTGCTGGCCACTCGCAGGTTCCTAGTGCTGGCCACTCGCAGGTTCTTGGTGCTGGCTACTCGCAGGTTGCTGGTGCTGGCCACTCGCAGGTTCCTGGTGCTGGCCACTCGCAGGTTCCTGGTGCTGGCTGCTCGCACGTTGCTGGCGCTGGCCACTCGCAGGTCCCTGGTGCTGGTCACTCGCAGGTTCCTGGTGCTGGCCACTCACAGGTCCCTGGTGCTGGCCACTCGCAGGTCCCTGGCGCTGGCCACTCGCAGGTCCCTGGTGCTGGCCACTCGCAGGGCCCTGGTGTTGGCCACTCACAGGTCCCTGGTGCTGGCTACTTGCAGGTTCCTGGTGCTGGACACTCGCAGGTCCCTGGTGCTGGGCACTCGCAGGTCCCTGGTGCTGGGCACTCGCAGGTCCCTAGTGATGGCTATTCGCAGGTCCCTGGTGATGGCCACTCGCAGGTCCCTGGTGCTGGCGACCCTCAGGTCACTGGTGCTGGCAACTCGCAGGTTCCTGGTGCTGGCCACTCACAGGTCCCTGGTGCTGGCCACTCGCAAGTTCCTGGTGCTGGCCACTCACAGGTCACTGGTGCTGGCCACTCGCAGGTCCCTGGCGCTGGCCACTCGCAGGTCACTGGTGCTGGCCACTCGCAGGTCACTGGTGCTGGCCACTCAGGTTCCTGGTGCTGGCCACTCGCAGGTTCCTGGTGCTGGCCACTCGCAGGTCCCTGGTGCTGGCCACTCGCAGGTCCCTGGTGCTGGCCACTCGCAGGTCCCTGGTGCTGGCCACTCGCAGGTTCCTGGTGCTGGCCACTCGCAGGTTAATGGTGCTAGCCACTCGCAGGTTCCTGGTGCTGGCCACTCGCAGGTTCCTGGTGCTGGCCACTCGCAGATTCCTGGTGCTGGCCACTCGCAGGTTCCTGGTGCTGGCCACTCGCAAATTCCTGGTGCTGGCCACTCGCAGGTTCCTAGTGTTGGCCACTCGCAGATTCCTGGTGCTGGCTACTCGTAGGTTGCTGGTGCTGGCCACTCACAGGTCCCTGGTGCTGGCCACTCGCAGGTTCCTGGTGCTGGCCACTCACAGGTCCCTGGGGCTGGCCACTCGCAAGTCCCTGGTGCTGGCCAATCGCGGGTCACTGGTGCTGGCCACTCGCAGGTCAATGGTGCTGGCCACTCACAGGTTCCTGGTGCTGGCCACTCGCAGGTTCCTGGTGCTGGCCACTCGCAGGTTCCTGGTGCTGGCCACTCGCAGGTTCCTGGTGCTGGCCACTCGCAGGTTCCTGGTGCTGGCCACTCGCAGGTTCCTGGTGCTGGCCACTCGCAGTTTCCTGGTGCTGGCCACTCGCAGGTCCCTGGTGCTGGCCACTCGCAGGTTCCTGGTGCTGGCCACTCGCAGGTTAATGGTGCTAGCCACTCGCAGGTTCCTGGTGCTGGCCACTCGCAGGCTCCTGGTGCTGGCCACTCGCAGATTCCTGGTGCTGGCCACTCGCAGGTTCCTGGTGCTGGCCACTCGCAGGTTAATGGTGCTAGCCACTCGCAGGTTCCTGGTGCTGGCCACTCGCAGGTTCCTGGTGCTGGCCACTCGCAGATTCCTGGTGCTGGCCACTCGCAGGTTCCTGGTGCTGGCCACTCGCAAATTCCTGGTGCTGGCCACTCGCAGGTTCCTAGTGTTGGCCACTCGCAGATTCCTGGTGCTGGCTACTCGTAGGTTGCTGGTGCTGGCCACTCACAGGTCCCTGGTGCTGGCCACTCGCAGGTTCCTGGTGCTGGCCACTCACAGGTCCCTGGGGCTGGCCACTCGCAAGTCCCTGGTGCTGGCCAATCGCGGGTCACTGGTGCTGGCCACTCGCAGGTCAATGGTGCTGGCCACTCACAGGTTCCTGGTGCTGGCCACTCGCAGGTTCCTGGTGCTGGCCACTCGCAGGTTCCTGGTGCTGGCCACTCGCAGGTTCCTGGTGCTGGCCACTCGCAGGTTCCTGGTGCTGGCCACTCGCAGGTTCCTGGTGCTGGCCACTCGCAGTTTCCTGGTGCTGGCCACTCGCAGGTCCCTGGTGCTGGCCACTCGCAGGTTCCTGGTGCTGGCCACTCGCAGTTTCCTGGTGCTGGCCACTCGCAGGTCCCTGGTGCTGGCCACTCGCAGGTTCCTGGTGCTGGCCATTCGCAGGTTCCTGGTGCTGGCCACTCTCAGGTTCCTGGTGCTGGCCACTCGCAGGTTCCTAGTGTTGGCCACTCGCAGGTTCCTGGTGCTGGCTACTCGCAGGTTGCTGGTGCTGGCCACTCGCAGGTTCCTGGTGCTGGCCACTCAGGTCCCTGGTGCTGGCCACTCGCAAGTCCCTGGTGCTGGCCACTCGCAGGTCCCTGGTGCAGGCCACTCGCAGGTTCCTGGTGCTGGCCACTCGCAGGTTCCTAGTGTTGGCCAGTCGCAGATTCCTGGTGCTGGCTACTCGCAGGTTCCTGGTGCTGGCCACTCGCAGGTCCCTGATGCTGGCCACTCGCAGGTCCCTGGTGCTGGCCACTCGCAGATTCCTGGTGCTGGCCACTCGCAGGTTCCTAGTGCTGGCCACTCGCAGGTTCTTGGTGCTGGCTACTCGCAGGTTGCTGGTGCTGGCCACTCGCAGGTTCCTGGAGCTGGCCACTCGCAGGTTCCTGGTACTGGCCACTCGCAGATTCCTGGTGCTGGCCACTCGCAGGTTCCTAGTGTTGGCCACTCGCAGGTTCCTGGTGCTGGCTGCTCGCACGTTGCTGGCGCTGGCCACTCGCAGGTCCCTGGTGCTGGTCACTCGCAGGTTCCTGGTGCTGGCCACTCACAGGTCCCTGGTGCTGGCCACTCGCAGGTCCCTGGCGCTGGCCACTCGCAGGTTCCTGGTGCTGGCCACTCGCAGATTCCTGGTGCTGGCCACTCGCAGGTTCCTGGTGCTACCCACTCGCAGGTTCCTGGCGCTGGCCACTCGCAGGTCCCTGGTGCTGGCCACTCGCAGGTCCCTGGTGCTGGCCACTCGCAGGTCCCTGGTGCTGGCCACTCGCAGGTCCCTGGTGCTGGCCACTCGCAGATTCCTGGTGCTAGCCACTCGCAGGTTCCTAGTGCTGGCCACTCGCAGGTTCCTGGTGCTGGCCACTCGCAGGTTCCTGGTGCTGGCCACTCGCAGGTTCCTAGTGTTGGCCACTCGCAGGTTCCCGGTGCTGGCTGCTCGCACGTTGCTGGCGCTGGCCACTCGCAGGTCCCTGGTGCTGGCCACTCGCAGGTTCCTGGTGCTGGCCACTCGCAGGTTCCTGGTGCTGGCCACTCACAGGTCCCTGGTGCTGGCCACTCGCAGGTCCCTAGTGCTGGTCACTCGCAGGTACCTGGTGCTGGCCACTCACAGGTTCCTTGTGATGGCCACTCCCAGGTTCCTGGTGCTGGCCACTCGCAGGTTCCTGGTGCTGGCCACTCAGAGGTCCCTGGTGCTGGCCACTCGCAGGTTCCTTGTGGCCACTCGCAGGTTCCTGGTGCTGGCCACTCGCAGGTTCCTGGTGCTGGCCACTCGCAGGTTCCTGGTGCTGGCCACTCACAGGTCCCTGATGCTGGCCACTCGCAGGTCCCTGGTGCTGGTCACTCGCAGGTACCTGGTGCTGGCCACTCACAGGTTCCTTGTGATGGCCACTCGCAGGTACCTGGTGCTGGCCACTCGCAGGTCCCTGGTGCTGGCCACTCACAGGTCCCTGGTGCTGGCCACTCGCATTTTCCTGGTGCTGGCCACTCACAGGTCCCTGGTGCTGGCCACTCACAGGTCTCTGGTGCTGGCCACTCACAGGTCCCTGGTGCTGGCCACTCACAGGTCCCTGGTGCTGGCCACTCACAGGTCCTTGGTGCTGGCCACTCACAGGTCCCTGGTGCTGGCCACTCACAGGTCCCTGGAGCTGGCCACTCACAGGTCCCTGGTGCTGGCCACTCACAGGTCCCTGGTGCTGGCCACTCACAGCTCCCTGGTGCTGGCCACTCACAGGTTCCTGGTGCTGGCCACTCACAGGTCCCTGGTGCTGGCCACTCACAGGTCCCTGGTGCTGGCCACTCACAGGTCCCTGGTGCTGGCCACTCACAGGTCCCTGGTGCTCGCCACTCACAGGTCCCTGGTGCTGGCCACTCACAGGTCCCTGGTGCTCGCCACTCACAGGTCCCTGGTGCTAGCCACTCACAGGTCCCTGGTGCTGGCCACTCACAGGTCCCTGGTGCTAACCACTCACAGGTCCCTGGTGCTGGCCACTCACAGGTCCCTGGTGCTGGCCACTCACAGGTCCCTGGTGCTGGCCACTCACAGGTCCCTGGTGCTGGCCACTCACAGGTCCCTGGTGCTGGCCACTCACAGGTCCCTGGTGCTCGCCACTCACAGGTCCCTGGTGCTGGCCACTCACAGGTCCCTGGTCCCTGGTGCTGGCCACTCACAGGTCCCTGGTGCTGGCCACTCACAGGTCCCTGGTGCTAACCACTCACAGGTCCCTGGTGCTGGCCACTCACAGGTCCCTGGTGCTGGCCACTCACAGGTCCCTGGTGCTGGCCACTCACAGGTCCCTGGTGCTGGTCACTCACAGGTCCCTGGTGCTGGCCACTCACAGGTCCCTGGTGCTGGCCACTCACAGGTCCCTGGTGCTGGCCACTCACAGGTCCCTGGTGCTCGCCACTCACAGGTCCCTGGTGCTGGCCACT
>NC_091304.1:18927869-18945369 GCF_038502225.1 Cherax quadricarinatus | reverse complement strand
CTGTGGTTATACCACCCAATACCTCGTGTCTGGTGTATGATGTTGTGGTTATACCACCCAATACCTCGTGTCTGGTGTATGATGCTGTGGTTATTCCACCCACTACCTCGTGTCTGGTGTATGATGCTGTGGTTATTCCACCCACTACCTCGTGTCTGGTGTATGATGCCGTGGTTATACCACCCACTACCTCGTGTCTGGTGTATGATGCTGTGGTTATACCACCCAATACCTCGTGTCTGGTGTATGATGCTGTGGTTATACCACCCACTACCTCGTGTCTGGTGTATGATGCTGTGGTTATACCACCCAATACCTCGTGTCTGGTGTATGATGCTGTGGTTATACCACCCACTAATTCGTGTCTGGTGCATGATGCTGTGGTTATACCACCCAATACCTCGTGTCTGGTGCATGATGCCGTGGTTATACCACCCACTACCTCGTGTCTGGTGTATGATGTTGTGGTTATACCACCCACTACCTCGTGTCTGGTGTATGATGCTGTGGTTATACCACTCACTACCTCGTGTCTGGTGTATGATGCTGTGGTTATACTACCCACTACCTCGTGTCTGGTGTATGATGCCGTGGTTATTCCACCCACTACCTCGTGTCTGGTGTATGATGTTGTGGTTATACCACCCACTACCTCGTGTCTGGTGTATGATGTTGTGGTTATACCACCCACTACCTCGTGTCTGGTGTATGATGCTGTGGTTATACCACCCACTACCTCGTGTCTGGTGAATGATGCTGTGATTATACCACCCACTACCTCGTGTCTGGTGTATGATGGTGTGGTTATACCACCCACTACCTCGTGTCTGGTGCATGATGCCGTGGTTATACCACCCACTACCTCCTGTCTGGTGTATGATGTTGTGGTTATACCACCCACTACCTCGTGTCTGGTGCATGATGTTGTGGTTATACCACCCACTACCTCGTGTCTGGTGTATGATGTGGTTATACCACCCACTACCTCGTGTCTGGTGTATGATGCTGTGCTTATACCACCCAATACCTCGTGTCTGGTGTATGATGTTGTGGTTATACCACCCAATACCTCGTGTCTGGTGTATGATGTTGTGGTTATTCCACCCACTACCTCGTATCTGGTGTATGATGCTGTGGTTATTCCACCCACTACCTCGTGTCTGGTGTATGATGCTGTGGTTATACCATCCACTACCTCGTCTTTGATGTATGATGCGGTGGTTATACCACCCACTACCTCGTCTCTGGTGTACGATGCTGTGGTTATACCACCCACTACCTCGTCTCTGGTGTACTATGCTGTGGTTATACTACCCACTACCTCGTGTCTGGTGTATGATTCTGTGGTTATACAACCCCTTACCTCGTGTCTGGTGTATGATCCTGTGGTTATACCACCCACTATCTCGTCTCTGGTGTATACTGCTCTGGTTATACTACCCACTACCTCGTCTCTGGTGTATGCTGCTCTGGTTATACCACCCACTGCCTCGTCTCTGGTGTATGCTGCTCGGGTTATACCACCTACGACCTTGTCGCTGGTGTATGCTGTTCTGGTTATACCACCCACTACCTCGTCTTTGGTGTATTCTGCTTTGGTTATACCACCCACTTCCTTGTCTGGTGTATGCTGCTCTGGTTATACCACCCACTACCTCGTCTCTGGTGTATGCTGCTCTGGTTATACCACCTACTACCTCGTCCCTGGTGTATGCTGCTCTGGTTATACCACCCACTACCTCGTGTCTGGTGCATGCTGCTCTGGTTATAACACCCACTACCTCGTGTCTGGTGTATGCTGCTCTGGTTGTACCACCCACTACCTCGTCTCTGGTGTATGCAGCTCTGGTTATACCACCCACTACATCCTTGGTGTATGCTGCTTCCCACAGTCAATGATACATGAAGCTTATCAACATCACAGCTCTGTATGTCCAAATTATTCTTGTGTATGAATGGTAACACTCAAGTCTTATTGTGGAGTGTGAGAGAACACGGACACGCACGCGCACGTACGTACGTACACACAAACACACACACACACACAGACACACACACACACACACTCATACACACACACACACACACACACACACACACACACACACACACACACACACACACACTAACATGAGTTGAGATCAAAACCCCCTTCCAGACGTGTTCACTCTTCCAGGAATTATTCAGAAACGCCAATACGACTGCCAAAGCTAGCCATTAGAATTATTTCGGCGGGAATTAAGAAAGATTATCATTTATTTTCTGTGTAAGAATCAAAGAGTTGAGCTGGATCTGACGCGAGAGCGGACGAGAACACTGAGCACGAGCGATAATGGTTAGTGGGTAAGAGATAATGAGTGGCGAGTGAGATAATGTGGTGGCTGTGATGATAATGGGTGGTGAGAGATAATGGGTGGTGAGAGATAATTAGTGGTGATCGAAATAAAGTGTGGTAGGTGTGAGGACAATAGGTAGAGGGTGACATAATGGGTGGTAGGTGTGAGGATAATGGGTGGAGGATGAGATAATGGGTGGTGGGTGTGAGGATAATACTGTTTAATGCCTATTTTCAAATGCTTCCCTTCTACATTTCCAAATTTGACTGATCAACGCAGAAGAAATATGGAGTAATATATTTTTGCTGGTATCACCTGACAAGTGCTGTTAAGTGTACTGTGTGTTCCAACTCTCAGCATCAGTGAAATGTTGCCAGCTTCCACCACTTTATATACTGAGCCTACTGAGGTTAGGAAATGGAGGGAGAGTGAGGGAGGGAGGAAGGGAGGGAGGGGAGGAAAGAGGGGCAAAAGAAAAAAGTGAACAGGTGAAATGGAAAGGGAATGGCAGGAGACAGAATGGAGAGCAGGGAAAAAAGTGGAAAGTAGAAGAGAGTGGAAAGCAGGACTGAGTGGAGAGTAACCGAGGGGTGGGGAGCAGGAGAGAGTGGAGACCAGGAGAGAGTGGAGAGCAGGAGAGAGTGGAGAGCAGGAGAGTGTGGAGAGCAGGAGAGATTGGAGAGCAGGAGAAAGTGGAGAGCAAGAGCGGGTGGAATGCAGGAGAGTGGAGAGCAAGAGAGAGTGGAAAGCAAGAGAGGAGGGAATGAGGGAGGAAGGGGAAAGGGGCGAGCGTCAACACAGTCAGTTAAGAGAAAAATACACCATCTGGTGGAGACTGGACCGAGGCGACCAACAACACTACTCACACTCCACTCCAGTAGCATATCACATGACATTAATCATAAACTAAAATTTTCCTTCGGTAAACTCCGCTACAAGAAAAATCAAAAGCGTCCAAAACTCTTGGGTGCTTTCCCTTCCTAAGTTAAAAAAAAAAAAAACACATTTTCGTGTTTGTGCTTTTTTCTGCCTTAAAGCAATATCTCCTGGATCTCGTCCGGCTCCTCACTGACAGGTTAATTGAGCAAGGCACTTGAGCAACCAGGGAGAGTGGCAAATTGACCTTGTTTACCTGGGAGCTTCTACTGTTTACCTTGCTTGTGTACCTGTGTGATTCCTCCAGTTTATACTATTTTCCAGCGTGTTTAACTGATTACCTCTGTACTTTAAATGTGATTGAATTGGCCTTAAATTCCAGCTTACACCATCTCAGTTTTGCTTACCATCGCGTTTACATTTCCGTAATTGTGTTTGCCCATCTGTTTATGTGTTTACCTGCGCTTATCTTTCTGTTGACTCCTGTTTAATTAAGTTTACTTTTGTGGCGCTGTATGCACGTCTCTCCACCAGTGTGTGCAGAGCCATTTGTTTACTTGTGTGTACCTGTGTTTGCACGTGTCTTGTTTAACGTCCATTTATTTCCCATCAGCTTCAATTATTTACCACAGTTTACATAAGACGACATTAAATTTACTACTTGTTTGTATTCGCATCTATCTTAGCATAATTTTCACGTATTTTGTTTTTATATTTTGTGTTTAGCAACGAGGTATTAAATGAAGTAACAAATGTGTGTGTGTGTGTGTGAGAGAGAGAGAGAGAGAGAGAGAGAGAGAGAGAGAGAGAGAGAGAGAGAGAGAGAGAGAGAGAGAGAGAGAGAGAGAGAGAGAGAGAGAGAGAGAGAGAGAGAATTATCTTATCTATGTACCGGCATGATGACATGATATGTTTCCACATAACCATCAGCCTTGGATAGAACGAACACACACACACACACACACACACACATTTAGTTACACAATGAAACGAAGAGAATAAAAGAGGAAAGGAGGAAAAATTCCGAGAGGTGAATAGTGTGTCCTAGTATTGGTAAGCAGGACTAATAAAGATAGAAGTGAATAAGAGAGAGGAGCTAGACGTAAGGGAGACGGCGAAACAACTGTGAACAGAGCAACGGGGAATAAGTAACCAATAGTCCTGAAAGTATGATTAACAACCAACTGAGCCGAGGACACACGAGCCCGGATCAATTAAACACATACCTCTCTCTCTTCCCCTGACCCCTTTCCATCCCTTCAACCATTTTCATTTCCCTCACACACTTTACCCTCTCATCCCCTCAGATTATCCACATTTCCTTTTCCTGTTCTTACTCCTTGAATGCTCTCTCCTCTCTCAGTTCACTTCCTCCTCCCTTCTGCTTGCCCATTCTCTCTTACTCATTCCCTTCCCCTATTCTCTCCCATTTACCTTCCTTTCGTCTTTTTCACTAACCCTCATCTGAGATGTGTCTGTTAAGTTGTGGGACGGGAGAAAGGACATGTTATGGAAGGGACAGTTAGTTAATAAAGCAGACTGAATACATCAACACTGCTGCTACCAAATTATATGAGAGTTATATGAGAACATAATCTAGCTACAGTATGTTTAGCTTATCATACTCCACATAGATATACCTTTATAAGTTTGATGAATTTCGAGTGTTTTTGTACTACCGGAGCCCGACCATGGGCCAGGCTCGTCTGATAACCTGGTCAACCAGGCTGTTGCTGTTGGTGGCCCGCAGCCCCACATATCCATCACAGAGTCATTGATCTGGCACCTTCGCAGCCTGGTTGATCGATAACCAAGATGGTTATCATACAGCAGGTGATGCAGCAGTGTGAGGTGGAAGACTTCCGCTACGGCAGCTTCACAGGCATTGTTTTAACAGAGCTGGAGATACTTTTATTTGAGAATTATCGTCTCTTATGACAGGTTATTCCATAGAAAACGGTCTGTAGTTTATATAGCAAAATTGGATAAATCAGCCGAGTGCTGCTTCCCTGTGACATAACTGTCACCAACTTCCAGGGGTTTTTCTACTCTATCAGCCTCACCTATGGCCAAGCTTTCGTTGTTGGCTGTCTATTCAATCAGACTGTTGCTGTTAAAGGCCCGCTGGCCCACAGCCTGAATGACCTAATACTTGGTGGAAGTTTTGCAGTACACTTAACTCGAGTCAGCTGACAGACATTTCAGTCATTTGGTAAGTGACTCCTTGTGAACTTGCGTTGATAACCGTATGCGATAAATATAATCAAGTTATTACTTGTACAATCTCTCTCTCTACACTGGAAAAGATTCGAAAGCCTACAAAAGTCTTGATATATACCAGTACTGTGCAATAATCCACAGGGGTGGGGAATACGGAAATAACTTTAGCAATTTTGGCAATAAGTCTTCACCAAAAGCTAGGCCATTCAAGGAATCAAACAGGATTAGCCAAGAGATCCAGAATATGTAAGAGAAACGATCCAGCACATGTTTTTTCAAACAAGAACGCTGGCGTCGACTTGTGATGAAGGCTTACTGCCATTCCCCCACCCACGTGGTTTACTGCATATTTATTCGCTCGTATTGGTGACTTTGCTGCATACTAGTACTAAGGGAAAGTACCTTGTGCTGGTAGAAAAAAAAAACACGTAAAACAAAAGCGGACTTCCCCCGTCCCACCAAATACGACATTTCACAATTAGGGACAAAAAACTTAGTTATGTTCCCACTGCCATATTCTTTCACGCAGGAGAGGTTTCATACACAGTGTTGACACCTGTTAGGCTGAGCTGCGAGACTTCAGTATAGCAATGAAAGTATCGTCAAGTATGTCATTAAAAGTTCAGCAGCTACGGGAGCTTCAAAGATTTCGTTCCAGCAGAAGTGGAGGTAGTATTACTTGAGAACTACATCTCTCAGGATAACCATGTACAGGAGGAATGGAGTTTTTATGGCGATATCTTCCTGATCACATTCCGGGTGTAAAAAGTATCTACGGGGGGAGAAAAAGAAAAAAAGGGGGGATACTTGGACAACATTATATATCAAAGACTGAGGTGGGCGGGGATGGACTGTGGAAGACATTTTCGTTCCTCTGAAGCCTAGAGGACTCTCTTAATTTTGTAAAATAAGAGTATTTAAATATGAACTCGTGTAATGTTTGAGATATTTGGCAACTCTTTGATTTATGCGAGAAACACCCTGCAAAACACCTCATTTGTAGCCAACTCACCTGGAAGGCAGCTGATTGGTGAAGAAAGTTCCTGTGCATTCAGTAAGCTGGCGGAATAATTGATACGACAGCACCACGCTAAGCACATTGTGCAGCTGGAGACACTATATAGCAGCTGTTGCTGACTGTTGTAGACAAGTGTAGATGACAATATGTGAAGATAAGCATAGACAACGACGTGTGTAGATTATGACACACACAGATGATGACATGGAAAGGTAAAGTCTTTCTCTCTCTCCTTCATCCGTCCCTTATTTTCCTCTTTCTCTCTCTCTCTCTCTCTCTCTCTCTCTCTCTCTCTCTCTCTCTCTCTCTCTCTCTCTCTCTCTCTCTCTCTCTCTCTCTCTCTCTCTCTCCCATTCCTTTCACAACCAGCACGTTCTGAGCAAATTTAACTTCGCCCATTTGTTATTAGCGTCTGAGTCAGACTAATCTTGATCTACTGCTTTTCACGATTACAGGCAATTTAGCTTTCTTTGGTGGCCTCCTTACTTACACAACGATGCTGGTATACGACGAGGTGTAAGCGTATACCTGAGGTAACGTGTGTGCAGTGAAGCTGTGTACTAATGAAGCAATATAATGAATTTAGAGCAGAAAGCGTATAAGTGAAGCAATGTGTATGAACTTAAGTTGTGCTTGAATAACTGAAGTAATGTGTGTGACATGAAATTAGGTACAAGCGTGTAATTAGAGACGAATATTTTTCATTTTGATGAAAGAGAAGCGGTAAGCCCGTAGAGGTTATAATGAGCCTGCGGAATAAGAGGTAATCAGATTCGACCCAAGGGAAGGAAGGATAACCACATCTGCTTACATCAGGAGCCACTCATCAGCAAACAGGCACTTTCCTTGAAGGTGTCAGAAATGTGTAAAACACTGCCAAGCTGCATTATGACGAAGAGTTAGTGAAATATATATATATATATATATATATATATATATATATATATATATATATATATATATATATATATATATATATATATATGCAATAAGATCACAGTAAACAGGTGATTTCAAAATATGCAAAACAACCACTCTGAAAGAATAGAGAAATTCCAAGCGCTTTCGTGACTACTCACATTATCAAGGAACTATATATATATATATATATATATATATATATATATATATATATATATATATATATATATATATATATATATATATATATATATATATATATAAACATATATATATATAAACATGTGTGCATATACATACTGATTTATATATGGGAACAACTGGAGTGGGAATGCATTCATACACATTAGTATAATTTAAGTGAATGCATTTTCTACTTTACATTTCATTGACGATAATTGACAGCACTGGCAAGATTTACAGATATTTCGCCCACCTACTTGAAGAAATAATTTTAAAATTGACATTTTTCCAAAGTTAATTGATGTAAAGGGGCGAGAGAAGGTAACGACTATGATGATAGTTTGGTCACACTAATAAACAAGCCGAGAGCATGTTTTATGGGAACATAAAATACAATGACAAGTGTAACAATTTCACAGAGGTTAACTGGAGAGAAAGTGAAAGGGGATAGGAATCATAATGTTGATGCGCGAAAAAAATTATATAATTGCATATGCATTTGGTACAGAACACCTTATGTACAAATGGATATAGTATTAGATTGCTAGAAAGTGCTGGAAAATATTAAGTAAACAAAGAGGATATCCTCAAGCAACCAGAGTAGAGGAGATATTTACAAAGGTCAATGTACTTGTTTCCAGTGGTCCTGAATAGCGATGGGGCGATGCTAACTACTGATACCGATACTCAATTTTTTTTTCAGGCCGACACAGATACCATGAAAATTAGCAGCTATGCGCTGATACTGTAGCCCTAGTACTAGTCACTGATAAGTGGGCACACAATTAATCTTTTAGGTAGGATGACTGTTCAGCTGCATAGTGCTTACATTTGGAGGTTCCTTCCTGGTACATGCATTTATGTCCCACTGATGACGGCATCCCCACTCGATTCTGGCAATCATCGTGTCACAGCCTAGTGGACGTTGTATGCTGCCCATCCACAGTTTTCAGCTTTAAATAGATCAGAGTTCATGACTCTATAGTGATTTCACTTCTTCGAGTATCCATGACTTTTCACCTACTCGAAGCAATTTGCTTAAGCAGAGTGATTTTAATAAAGGAGACAAGGATGCCCAGCTCTAGTTTAACCTTCAACCTACACATCTTGCTCGTTTGTTAGCGTTATCATCACAGTTAATTCCTATATGGGAAGGTATCCGTATGAGATACTAAAGTCATTTTATTGTGCAACACCGAAGTCATTTTAATATTAATGAGGAGATTTCTGCTACCATATTAAAAGCAGAACTCTTAAGTGTGTAACTACAGGGCTTCTATAAAACTCTCAGGCTGATAACCCAATGATGAGGCGAGTATACACAGTAAGTACCGTGGGATATTGGGATATTTTTGGGATATTACAATTTTCTTTTTCTGTTGATTAAGGTTAAAAATTCAACAGAATTATTTCTTACCTCAAATTGTGGTTGCTGGTGTTTGCTGATAACTGCGAAGGAGGGAGTGGAGAGGCATGCTGAGGCCCATCTGGGCTGAGGTGGATGGTAGTCCAGTCAGTAAGGTAGTCCAGTCAAGTGAGTCAGGTTAGTCAGTCAAGTCAGTACAGTTATTCAATTCAGTTAGTAGGTCACTCATTCAAGTCATTCGAGTCATTCAGTAAATCAGTCAAGTCAGTAAGCCATCAGTCAGTAAATCAGTCAAGTCAGTCAGTCAAGTAGTAAGCAATCAATATATCAATCAAGTCAGTAAATCAGTAAAGTCAATTAGTAAATTTGTCAAATCAATAAGCCAGTCATGTAAGTAAATCAGTCAAGTCAGTCAATTAAGTCATCCAGTAAATCAGTCAAGTCAGTAGGTCAGTCAGTCAAGTAAGTTATTCAGTAAATCAGTCAGTCAAGTCAGTAAGCCAGTTAGTAAATCAGTCAAGTCATTCAGTAAATCAGGTCAGTCATTCAGAAAATCTGTAAATCAGGTCAGTCAGTAAGTCAGTCATCCAGCTTGCGGCGCTGAAATTTTCTCCCTACCGAGAAGCAGAACCTTTAAATTGAATTTTAGGAAGTGTAAAACAAAAATATTCCGCAATTTGACAATACTTCAATGGAGAAAACGTTTTAAAGGAAACCGTTTTAATCGACGGTCTACTGTATGAGTTTTTTCTTCTTCAAAATTGTGCACATCAGAAGTGTGCTGTTACCCTTACTCTCTCTGAGAAATGAAGAGTAGGGAGAAGGATCATTAATTTGTTTAAATTAAACAAACAAACAAAAAAAACCAGCCAAACTAATATTGCGCTACTATCATATTCTATATGAGAGTTTCACTGTGGGAACAAAAGCTGGAAAACAAGGACAGGAAGGGTGGAGGGACTCAACACGGTCTACAATCCTAAAGGGAGGAGGGAAGGATGGGGATTAACAGAGGCTCTGGCTTGTGAGTCGGATAGACCGTTAAAGACGCCTCCTCTCAATACCACTCTCGGCTACACACAATATGGAGCAGTCACCGCCTCGGCCAGGCCCACATGGCAAGGAAAGGGAGAACAATAGTAGGAGGAAAAGAGCAAAAGACATTGAAAAAATGAAGAAAGGAAGGAAAAGAAGCGGAGACCAATCAGTAAGAGGCATTAAATGAATATTTACAACAGAATCACTGCATAATTTGAGTGCAATACACTGAAGTACTACTGTATTTCCTGAAGTATTACTGTATTTCCTCATACAACTAAACTTCGGAAGCAAGAACATTTCAGCAAGTTACAAAATACCAAATGTCCAACACATTTAAAATCTAAACAACAGCAGGGAGACAGGAGTCTCTTAGTAGTCATATCTGAAAGCTGTGAAAAAGCCTAGGATTTTTTTTTTTTTTTTTACACAGGGTTTGACAAGTTTAAGGATCCCTAGCTTTATTGACAGCTATTTACAGGTTAAGGATTCCTAACTTTATTGGCAAGCTAAGAGCTGTTACCTACATCAGCTCATTTGAAAGCATTTTTATTGTTATGAGACATACAAGTAGGGAACAGGATGAAGTTGGAGCCATCTGTGGGCCAGCATTTTCATTTGATCAACTGACTTTATCTCGTTGACATCATTATGCTGTACGAATATGTTCCATACTCGAGTCATCCTGGGTATGTATGATCTCAGATGGAGTGATGTTCTGGAGAAGGGTACAGCCAGAGTGAAGTTGCTGCTTTCTGCCCGTCTTGTGGCATAAAAGCTTGTTTCACGCTGTCCTCGAAGTGGATCCAAGTGTGGTATTTTGACAATATTGGCCTTGTACATATATTGAATTATATCTTAATGTACTCACTACACCTCTACTTTTCAAGGGGTGTCAAGAATCTTACCACGACCAATTTCAACATCTCACAAAGTCAGTGGAAACCTGATTCTTTCACTACCCTTGTTCTAAAGTTTCTTAGTCCTGTCCTGGATTAAGTCATGTAACCTATGGCATATGACTGAACTTATGTCACGTGACCATGTTATAAGCTTCATCTTATATATACAGTTTGTTAAATGGGATCTAGGTGAAGGCAAATACACAGAATTCGGATTATTTTATATTTTATTGTAAATTTTCAGTGTCATTAACAAGTATTTATTGAACGTGTAGCGGAAGAAAGGCGGGGCAGGGGTCGCCCTAGGAAAGGCTGAAGGGAGAGAGGTAAACGAGGTTTAGTGCGCAAGGAGCGAGTGGAGGCGATTGGGTTTTATAACTTGACATGCTGTTGGAGTGTAAGCAAAGTAACATTTATGAAGGGATTCAGGGAAACCGGTTAGCCGGACTTTAGTCCTGGAGATGGGAAGTCCAGTGCCTGCACTCTGAAGGAGGTGTTAATATGTTGCAGTTGTTTAACTGTAGTGTAAGCTTGCCTCTGGCAAGACAGTGGAGTAATGAAAGTACTTCTTTCTCGGGTCACCCTGCCTTGGTGGGAAACGTCCTGATGTGTGTGTGTGTGTGTGTGTGTGTGTGTATGTGTGTGTGTGTGTGTGTGTGTGTGTGTGTGTGTGTGTGTGTGTGTGTGTGTGTGTGTGTGTGTGTGTGTGTGTGTGTAAGTTTATATATATATATATATATATATATATATATATATATATATATATATATATATATGTATATGTATATATGTATATATATATATATATATATATATATATATATATATATATATATATATATATATATATATATATATATATATAGGAGAATGTATGAAAGCATAGTTATACTAACGTTCTTATATGGGTGGGAAACAGAGGGTGGTGAATGTTGCAACAAGGAGAAGGCTGGAAACAGTGGAGACGTCGTGTCTGAGGGCAATGTGTGGTGAAAATGAAAATAAAAGTGAAAATGTTTATTTCCTTGCAAAGCTTACAATGTGTGGTTTACATATTATGAAATATTAATTACAAGGAAGGCCTCTAGCATGCCTAGCATTTCGTGAATATAATGCAGAGTATTCGTACTTTGGAAATTAAGAGTAGGTGCGGGATTACCAAAACTAATACCCAGAGGGCTGAGGAGGGGTTGTTGAGGTGGCTTGGACATGTAGAAATGATGGAACAAAATAGAATGGCTTCGAGAGTGTATAAATATGTAGTGGAGGGAAGGTGGGGTAGGAGTCGGCCTAGGAAAAGTTGGAGGGAGGGGGTAAAGGAGGTTTTGTGCGCGAGGGGCTTGGACTTCCAGCAAGCATGCGTGAGCGTGTTAGATAGGAGCGAATGGAGACATATGGTTTAAAGACTTGACGTGCTGTTGGAGTGTGAGCAGGGTAATATTTATGAAGGGATTCAAGGAAACCGGCATGCCGGAGTTGAGTCCTGGAGATAGGAAGTACAGTGCCTGCACTCTGAAGGAGGGGTGTTAATGTTGCAGTTTTATAACTGTAGTGTAAGTGCGCCTCTGGCAAGACAGTGATGGAGTGAATGATGATGAAAGTTTTTCTTTTTCGGGCCACCCTTCCTAGGTGGGAAATGGCCGATGAGTTAATAAATAAATATATATATATATATATATATATATATATATATATATATATATATATATATATATATATATATATATATTATATATATAAATGTATGTATACACACACACACTGTATCCGAATCATGGATCAATAGCCTACTATTAACCGACTCTCAGCTTTACAGTTTAGCAAACCATAACATTGGTGTGTGACACAGAGCCTCAACGCTAAAGCACATCTCAAAACACGACATAGCATTAAAAGCAAGCAATACAATGTTATAACAAAATTTTCCCGTTATAGTGGTACATTAACTACATATTAACACTGCATAAATTGTTATGCATGTTGCGCAGTTCACTGTGTAAAATGTACGATGTTGTTCGAGGCAATTACCAAAGCACGACCTGTCCATTCAACAAGTTTACACATTGTCGATACAGGAGGTAAAAGACTTTTGCAATATTATTTGATCTGTGTATGACCGCTGTGTGCAAGTGTGTAGGTGCGTACGTACGTGAGCATCAGTGTGTAAGTGTTGTGAATGCGTGTTTATGTTGTGTCTGTCGGGGTCGATTCATAGTTCCTGTCCCTGGCACTTCTACTGATTCCTGGTCGTCAGGACTTGAATATACCTACTCTTGAAACTGTGGGTGTTGTTTGCCACCACATTTTTGTCAAGTGTGTTGCACTTATTCACTCGTATGTGTGTGACAGAAAGAGAGAGAGAGAGAGAGAGAGAGAGAGAGAGAGAGAGAGAGAGAGAGAGAGAGAGAGAGAGAGAGAGAGAGAGAGAGAGAGAGAGAGAGAGAGAGAAACTATGATGTCTGCGAGAAAGTAGGTCAAGAGTCAACAGCAATACGCTCACCACACTACAGAGATTAAAGTATTTGTGGTGATAATTCACCACACGAGTTGAATTACACTGTCACCATCATGTGTTAAAAAAAATAAAAAATTTAAAGTCAAAAAGTCTTTAAATTTTCCAGTAAGAAAACATCATCGATTCCCGAGGTCAAAATTATCTTCTCCTGTGTAATTTATTTAACACGGAAACCGAATTTAATCAAATATCTAAAGTGCAGTGAACATTAACCAACTCAGAACTTGTGTAAACAGGTTGACCCAAACCTCCCTGTGTTCCAGTTGTTATACAATATTGATGAAACTTTGGTATCGATAATTATATTTTACTGATGCTGATATTTCATGAACAAATAAGAACATGGGTTTATACAATACTTGTGAGTATAGAAAACGGGAGAAAAGGGACATCTGGGAAACTCTTTGGGAGAGCACTCGTTACCTGTGTAGCGGGGTGAAACACATACGCATCTTAATGCCAGAGGTGAGTCAGTACAGACGCACCTAAGCAGCAGGGCAGACATACTGGCGCACCGAAATATACAAGGGTGAGTACTCCCCCAAGTCCGGATGTTTATGTTCCGGTCTGTCTTTTTCTCAGTCGTGGGTTTAATAAGAGTTCTAGTCAATCCGAAGCAATCGCATGAGACAACCTTTAACAATTATATTGCGAAAACCTTGTTACAAATAAAAAAAAAACTTTCAAACGTACTATCTGGAATTACCTAGTCGAATAACTACACAACTTCTGTATAGTGATTTCAAACGATGGCACTCTGACAATTAAGAACATTGTCAGGCAGCTACAACGTGGCCACACATGACCAAGCCTTTCTCCTGCTGCCGAACCAATATCAAAATACCTCAGTAATATTCTCAAAAACTTACTGCTGTGTAAAACTAGCAGGCCGCCCTAAACCTAAAATACGACCACGTAATTTCGAATTTTGGAAATAGGAACGTCGCATTCCCTGTCGGGAAATGTAAATGAAATTGTTGGTAAGTGCACATTCGTCCTGCGGAAATGCGTTTGCAACGTCGATGAACTGAATGTTTGGAAACCACGCATATGCCCTCTCCCTCTCTGTTTAGTTATGTATACTCCCTGTCCCGTGTTGTGTGTACTCCCTGTCCCGTGTTGTGTGTACTCCCTGTCCCGTGTTGTGTGTACTCCCTGTCCCGTGTTGTGTGTACTCCCTGTCCCGTGTTGTGTGTACTCCCTGTCCCGTGTTGTGTGTGCTCCCTGTCCCGTGTTGTGTGTACTCCCTGTCCCGTGTTGTGTGTACTCCCTGTCCCGTGTTGTGTGTACTCCCTGTCCCGTGTTGTGTGTACTCCCTGTCCCGTGTTGTGTGTACTCCCTGTCCCGTGTTGTGTGTACTCCCTGTCCCGTGTTGTGTGTGCTCCCTGTCCCGTGTTGTGTGTACTCCCTGTCCCGTGTTGTGTGTACTCCCTGTCCCGTGTTGTGTGTACTCCCTGTCCCGTGTTGTGTGTACTCCCTGTCCCGTGTTGTGTGTACTCCCTGTCCCGTGTTGTGTGTGCTCCCTGTCCCGTGTTGTGTGTACTCCCTGTCCCGTGTTGTGTGTACTCCCTGTCCCGTGTTGTGTGTACTCCCTGTCCCGTGTTGTGTGTACTCCCTGTCCCGTGTTGTGTGTGCTCCCTGTCCCGTGTTGTGTGTACTCCCTGTCCCGTGTTGTGTATGTTCCCTGTCCCGTGTTGTGTGTACTCCCTCTCCCGTGTTGTGTGTGCTCCCTGTCCCGTGTTGTGTGTACTCCCTGTCCCGTGTTGTGTGTACTCCCTGTCCCGTGTTGTGTGTGCTCCCTGTCCCGTGTTGTGTGTGCTCCCTGTCCCGTGTTGTGTGTACTCCCTGTCCCGTGTTGTGTGTACTCCCTGTCCCGTGTTGTGTGTACTCCCTGTCCCGTGTTGTGTGTACTCCCTGTCTCGTGTTGTGTGTACTCCCTGTCCCGTGTTGTGTGTACTTCCCGTCCCGTGTTGTGTGTACCACCTGTCCCGTGTTGTGTGTACTTCCCGTTCCGTGTTGTGTGTACCACCTGTCTCGTGTTGTGTGTACCACCTGTCCCGTGTTGCGTGTACCACCTGTCCAGTGTTGTGTGGAAGGCATTTACAGTGCTCCCGTTAACAGTCAACGAGAAGAATTACCTGGCAATTAAAAAAGAGCCCTGTGATAGAGGTGTGAAATGGCTGAGCATTCCTAGCTTGTTGAGAATTACACGGTGTTAGCTGTGGTTCTGGTACCTGCTCGCTCCAGGGAGAGGGTGTAACATCTACGGTTTTCTCTTCTACATAAAATATTCCCGAGATTAATTTATTAAGTTAGTAGCCCTTACCTCTCACATCATAAAAATCTTCGAAAGATTGATGAGACGGCAGGTTACAAATTTCATGGAGCAGCACAACCAACATAACCCGAAACAGCATGGTTTTAGAGCAGGACGATGATGTCTGTCACAGCTGCTGAACCATTATGACAGAATTACGGAGGTATTGGAAGACGGCCAAAACGCAGATGTGATTTACACAGATTTTGCAAAGGCGTTTGACAAATGCGATCATGGAGTGATAGCGCACAAACAGCCTGGTTGACCAGGCGAGCACCAGACGAGCCTGGCCCATGGCCGGGCTCAAAGAGTAGATATACTCTCGAAATTCTTCAAAGGTATATCAAAGGCAAAGGTGAGAAACTTCACACACACACCCCAACACCAAGACACTGCAATGGATCAGAGAATACCTGACAGGGAGGCAACGAGTCATGGTACGTGAAGAGGTATCACAGTGGGCGTCTGTGACGAGCGGGGTCCCATAGGGGTCAGTTCTAGGACCAGTGCTATTTTTGATATATGTGAATGACATGATGGAAGGGATAGACTCTGAAGTGTCCCTGTTCGCAGATGATGTGAAGTTGATGAGAAGAATTAAATCGGATGAGGATCAGGCAGGACTACAAAGAGACCTGGACAGACTGGGCACGTGGTCCAGAAACTGGTTTCTCGAATTCAACCCCGCCAAATGCAAAGTCATGAAGATCGGGGAAGGGCAGAGAAGACCGCAGACAGAGTATAGGCTAGGTGGACAAAGACTTCAAACCTCACTCAAGTAGAAAGATCTTGGGGTGACCATAACACCGAGCACGTCTCCGGAGGCACACATTAACCAGATAACTGCTGCAACATATGGGCGCCTGGCAAACCTGAGAATAGCGTTCCGATACCTTAATAAATCAAATCAAATCAAATCAATTAAAATCAAGTTTATTCTCTATAAGGGTTACAATGTGGGGTTTACAGGATTTGGATATTGTGTGGTTTACATGTTATAAAATACTAATTACAGAGGGAGGCCACTAGGACACCTAGCATGGCTAGGCATTTCGGGCAGACTTTGATTAATTCTTAACATTAAATCCTTACAGATTATGGTATTAAGGCTAAGTGACTACATTATAATTTGTGGGTTTAGCAATGTGAATGCTTTTGTTTTAGCACAATACAAAGTGTCTATATTGGAGTATCATAGGCAAACTTATGGCTAGTTAGGATTCATTATTTTAAGATTAAGATTAGTATTTCTGTGCTTATAGTCAGTGGGTGAGCGAGTGTAATTGTGAACCACCAGGTGGTTATCATGTAGTAGTTGTCGGGGTGTATCAGGGTGATAAGATGTTTTCTAACTGTAGTTTTGAAAGTGATGAGTGTGTCTGCAGTTCTAGAGTTTTCAGGTGAGGAATCAAGACACTGTACACTGTGTACGTCAGGCCCATACTGGAGTATGCAGCACCAGTTTGGAACCCAAACAGTGGTCAAGCACGTCAAGAAGTTAGAGAAAGTACAAAGGTTTGCAACAAGGCTAGTTCCAGAGCTTAGGGAAATGTCCTGCGATGAAAGGTTGAGGGAAATCGGACTGATAACACTGGAGGACAGAAGGGTCAGGGAAGACATGATAACGACATACAAGATACTGCGTGGAAGCTGAAGATTCAGACGAATCACAGGGATGTTAGGAAGTATTTCTTCATAGAGTCGTCAGGAAGTGGAATAGCCTAGCAAGTGATGTAAAGGAAGCAGGAACCATACATAGCTCTAAGACGAGATATGACAAAGCTCAGGAAGCAGAGAGAGGACCTATT
>NC_091304.1:18917869-18922869 GCF_038502225.1 Cherax quadricarinatus | reverse complement strand
TTATTAATTTTTACATTAACATACATGAAAAAAGTATATCTTTAAACGTATACGAGAAAATTTTAGAGAGGATTTAATTTTAAATGAGTTCTTGCTAATTGACCAGTTTTATCTATTCGGCACGACATTATATATACATGTATATATATTTATATATATTTATATATATATATATATATATATATATATATATATATATATATATATATATATATATATATATATATATATATATATATAATATATATATATATACATATATAATTTCGTCAGTTTCCAGTATCATCAACGGACGTCATTGTCATGCAGATTCTAGTGTCATTCGCATAGGCTATGATGATCAGCAACAAGCTGATACCATAAGGATAGTTGGAGGATATTTTCGGGGTCAATATCCCTGCAGGCAGGTCCCAGACCAGGACTCCACGTGATTCAAGTTCCGATCAATCAGGGTATTATTGCTGACGTACGCAGTCCAATGTGCGTAACACATCCTGGTTGATCAGAAACAGAAACGGATTTCAGGAACTTATCAAGTTCATGCTTGACGACTGACTGCGAGGGCTCTGTTTTTGATTCCCCTTACGTATGACTTGAGGCTTTTGCAATCCCTTGCATCCCTCCTACCTTACATACCAAACTCTCCTTTGCACTCGACAACCACAGACGCCCAGCACATTTACATGCTAAATACAACACAAGCACTCGGAAGGGCAAATATACACTTTCACCAGCCACACAAACGTACATTCACATCACATCTAAACCTTGCAGCCATACTCTTAAACACGCACTCACCGCTCACACTTCTCATATTTAAGTAAGCTCACCGATCTTCATCACCTAGCATGGTGCATTGACATTGGCGCTTGAGAAGTCAAAATATACAGGAGGAGATTGTAATAGCTTGAATCCATGTTTGAGGCTGACTGGCGTGCCCGGGCTGGAAAAGAACCATGGCTTGTGAACCAGGCTGCCCAGTCTATGTGGCATTTGTGTGACCGAGTGGACTAGAGCGCTGCCTGAGAACCTTGACCAATCTCAGTAGTAGTTTCGAATCCTGCTGACTGCGATCTTTCTTTGTATATACCCGCTTGTTTCTGTGTGGTACATTTACACACACACACACACACACCTAGCCAAGCACGTGAAGAAACTAGAGAAAGTGCAAAGGTTTGCAACAAGACTAGTCCCAGAGCTAAGAGGTATGTCCTACGAGGAGAGGTTAAGGGAAATCAACCTGACGACACTGGAGGACAGGAGAGATAGGGGGGACATGATAACGACATACAAAATACTGAGAGGAATTGACAAGGTGGACAGAGACAGGATGTTCCAGAGATTGGACACAGTAACAAGGGGACACAGTTGGAAGCTGAAGACACAGATGAATCACAGGGATGTTAGGAAGTATTTCTTCAGCCACAGAGTAGTCAGTAAGTGGAATAGTTTGGGAAGCGATGTAGTGGAGGCAGGATCCATACATAGCTTTAAGCAGAGGTATGATAAAGCTCACGGCTCAGGGAGAGTGACCTAGTAGCGATCAGTGAAGAGGCGGGGCCAGGAGCTCGGACTCGAAACCCGCAACCTCAACTAGGTGAGTGTACACACACACACAATTTATTTTATATATATATATATATATATATATATATATATATATATATATATATATATATATATATATATATATATATATATATCGGGGGTGCCATGAACAAAGAATCTGATTTGAGTTAAATGATGCCGTAAAGGCCTGGAACCTGACGACTGTGGATTTATTGACTAGAGGAGATATAATAACGACTTATAAAATATGTGCACAAGGGAGATGAGCCACAGCGATGTCAGTAAATATTTCTTCAGCTGCATGGTCGTCAGAAAATGGAATGATGTGCATGAAGAAGTGGTGGAAGCCGTCTCTACACATAGGTTTGAGAATAGGTATGATTGAGCCCTGTGGGTCCAATCATACTTATTCTAAAAGTTAAGAGGCAGGGCCAGGAGTTGACACACTACACGTGCTAGCAGAAATACCCAAGTACGCAATTCCACACGCATACAGACAGGAACATACACGCACACTGCTAGTATACTAACGTGTATCAGAGCGGAATACCCAGCCAGAACTCAATGACACTCACAGGCTGGGGTCTGTCAAGCGAGAAATGCTGATGGTGGACAAGAGGACAAGAGGTGGACTCAGAAGAAAGGAACCTTCAAATATTGGGAAATATAAAACGGTGAAGGAAACTGCTAAAAAAAAAGAAAAGAAAAATATACAACAGAATTAAAGAAGGATCACGTTCTGTCCAGTAATGAATGGAATATAACAGAATTGTCTAAAAAAAAAAAAAGAACATTTGACTCGTGAATTCTTCCTAGACACTTGCACAACCATACTTTAATATTCTGGGAAGATCAACACTACTGAGTATATATGTGTGTGGGGGGGGGGGGTTGTTAGTTTGTTGTTGGTGGGATGCGAATGTAGCATATAAGAGTAGCTGTACATCACAAGACTAGCTTTGTCCCAGTAATGTATGTAGACAACGGGTCCTCCACCTGAATCACCAGTTATGAAAATTCATGAAGTGTCCGTATGAGCTATGTGTTGCCATACATAAGCAACCCATCTTATGTAATTTCCTTATTATCCGGTAATCACATGGAAATATAAATTAATATTCGTTAATCAAACCAAACTTAACCTAAACATTCAACAGAAAAATAAAGTTTTATTTCAACTACATTCGTGAAGAAATGTATTCCCAGCAATTCGCGTAAAAGTGGCTGCCCAAATTGGAGGGGAAATTGATTTACATACCCACACACAGTTACACTTCCTATGTACCGGTGAAGTGCAAGTCACTGCACTGACTTACACTTCACCTGTGTATGTACTTTTAACACAACTGTGCACTACTTCTGTCTTTACATGTGCACTACGCCTGTGTGTATAATAACCTGCATGTACTACACCCGTGTGTGTATTTTACCATAAAAATAAAATATAAACTTTAAAACGGTCAATATTTTTACAGGTCCTTTAACGGGAACATTGCTCACGAATCTGAGTGCCTGACAATAATGCATATGTAAAAATATTTATTAAAAAATACATTACAACAGTCGAGTTTAAAATACAGTTTATTCGTAGAGTGCATAGTCATAGAGTAGAAATTACAACATAATATTTGAGTGTACAATGAATGTAATTGTGTAAATTACAATATAATAGTTGTGTAAAATAGAACATAGTCTTCAGAGAGAGACATAGTATGTTCGTTATCACAAGCACAAGTATTCTGAAAACCCTGTTGTGCAAGATACCAGCTTAAATGCAGTCAATTAGATCTATCAGAAAAATGAGGAATAAAGTATACACCAAATGTTAACTTTTGATTCATCATGAATTCCCATGAAATTTATACACAAATATTTACACTATATACAGTGGATATAACCAATATCACAGTAAGTTTGGATGGAAGGAGGGACGGGGAGAGAGAGAGAGAAAGAAAGAAGACTCACAATGCTGCAGCCTTGAACACCCATACAGTGGTTGCAAACATTTACCTCTGTATTTGACTGATGAAGCCTGATGTGCAAGCAAAACGTTTTAAAATAAAGATACTTAACTATTGCTCATGTGTTTTACTTATTTACCCATACAAAGGACAGATTCTAGTATGGTGTTAGCCAACTCGAGGCTCGTGAGGCTCTGAAAGTCCAGAGCTGCCGTTACTTAGGAGCTGGCTTCCCATGGGTAAGGTATTCCTAACAACTACTGGTTATAATCATAACCATAATTTTTAGAGGTGGGCAGGTAAGCCAGCTGAAGTCCTCGGTCAGATGACCAAAACCTCCAGCTGTGGGCCATCGTATGACTAAGACCCGCGTCAGGAAACACTTGTCCTGTTTCCTGACAAACATACCTACCTACCTTCCCACTCGTTCCCCCCTCCCTGAACACGCAAAACCTCCAGCACAATTAGCAGTTACCCTCACTCTAATAGTGCACTCATTGATAGTAGCCAATAATCTACCTTAAAGCTGGTTTATGATGATATGCAGAAATGTGGTTACGTGTGATGCACGTTGAATGTTACAGTTAAACTCGGCGTATGCTACATTCGTTGAGAGTAACATACAATACAATCGTTAGTAGAGGTGGGAGTGGTAATAGTGAGGGTAGTGATGAGGTGGTAATAGTCGGGGAGAGTATGGTGGGGTGGTTACAGTGGTGCTGGTTATGGTATGGGTAGTTATGGTTGGTGATGGTTGTGGAGGCTTCAGCGAAAGAAAACAAAATTCAGTATGAATAACTTAAATCACTTAAATCACCAAGTACTTTGATGAACCACTCGAGCACAGTAGAGCTACGTGCAATAACTGTGTTCAAATGACTTGCTTCTACGAGCACAAGCTCATTATTTTAGAAAAATCAGTGAAATGAAAGTTGCACAGCCTCGTTTATTCTTCCCACCAACACAAAAGCAATCGTACCACCTTCACCCAGAGAACGTGGGAACTGGAGGAGTCCCCGGCATGGCTGAAGGACAGGCAAAAGGATGAGGAGACAGGGAAGGCGGGGGTCCAGGCACAGATCAAAGGACGTTGTCGATTTATGAAAGTTTCCCCAGCGATCATACGCTTCAGAGGAACTTGTATTACGCTGCAGGCCCACTAACTCCACGATTGTCGTCCCATTGTACTGTGTGTGTGTGTGTGTGTGTGTGTGTGTGTGTGTGTGTGTGTGTGTGTATGTGTGTGTGTGTATGTGTGTGTGTGTGTGTGTGTGTGTGTGTGTGTCTCTGTGTGTGTCTCTGTGTGTGTGTCTCTGTGTGTGTGTGTCTGTGTCTGTGTGTGTGTGTCTCTGTGTGTGTGTGTCTGTCTGTGTGTGTGTGTGTGTCTCTGTGTGTGTGTGTCTCTGTGTGTGTGTCTCTGTGTGTGTGTCTGTGTGTGTGTGTGTCTCTGTGTGTGTGTCTCTGTGTGTG
>NC_091304.1:18897869-18912869 GCF_038502225.1 Cherax quadricarinatus | reverse complement strand
CCTCACCAAACCCTCAAGAATTTGTGTGAGAGTCTTCCTACACGGCTGAGGGATGTGATTAAGCATAAAGGACGCAGTACCAAGTATTAAAACCTCAGTAAGTGTGAAAATATATACATTATAATCTTCCATGGTATGTGTTTGTATTTTGGTACACGTGTGGGGGAGGAGCAGCATAATACCGTGACTAGCACTGTATATATATATATATATATATATATATATATATATATATATATATATATATATATATATATATATATATCGAATATGTGCCGAATAGGTAAAACTAGTTAACAAGAACTCATTTAAAATTAAGTCCTTCCTAAAAAAAAATTCCTATACGTTTAAAGATATACTGTGTGAGGGAAAAGTTCAATAGATAGGAGTAGATAGAGTAACGATAGTTTCCTTACCGGCTACTAGTTAAGGTAGGGTAAGTCAAGCTCCCGTTTTTCCCCACCTTTTCTCCCCCACCCCTAAAGTGATAGTTTGATTGCCGGCTGCTTGTTAACGTAGGGTCAGTCTAGCTCCCGCTATCCCTTCCCCTCCCTCTTCCACCCCCCCCCCTCGAAAGGTGATGTGTGGGGCTCTGGTCAAACAGTAAATCACTCGACTCACAGCTCCCAACACTACTGTAAGTACATGCCTGCCTTGTATTCTAGTGGATTTATTGGTTAAAAGCTTCACGTTTGACCAATAATAAACTTAGTCCTTTCAGCCTTGCTCTATGTTGACTGTTGTAATAATCACCACATCTTTCAAGTATCAAACTTACCATGGAGAGTGATTATTTAAGCAGTGGGTAACCTGTCTATCTTTCCAGCTTGGATGTCAGAGAGGGTCACCTGGCAATCAACGAGTAGAACAGGAGAAGGACTAACGTCCAGAGACTTCTCCAGGTTGTATTGAAGTACCTGTGCACCTGTATGAAATTGCAGGACGTAACTCCACAGCATTGCAGCGGTAAAGAACCTGCTTTCCTGTCTTCGGGATATTATACTCATGGCAATAATCTGTGAAGATCTAGCCAGTGGTGGTCACCAACACCTGCGACCCCCCCCCCATCATCAGCAACGGCTACGATTTCAACAACAGTGTCACCAACACCAGACACCCACGTTTTATATACATTTAAATTAGCGTTGAATTCAGTTATTTATATTTTTCATTTTTCATTTTCTTTAATGTAGGATTAATATTTCATATTTAAGTGTTTTACATTTTATATTTTCTATATAATAAAGTGTTTGTTTGTCTGTTATTATTTCTTTTTCTATTCACTAATTTTCCTGAGGAGTAGCCAGCCTGAGTAATACTGACTCAAGTTGTTACAGGGCTGAGTAAGCCTTCACATACTGTCTCATTTATGTTAGTGTAAAAATTAATAATTTTGTACGAAAAGTACCTCAGAAAACTTACCTAACCTTATTATAAAGGCACAATTTAATTTATCCCAATCCAACTAAATATATTTTAGATAAGTTTACAATAATCTATTAATAAACAATGAAAAATATTTTTTTTTCGTTAAGCTCAGAATGATTTTGTGAAATTACTGAAAACAGAAATTTTAGCTTGCCGTATTCGGCAAGAAGAGCGCTGCTATTTAAGCCAAAATCGCAAGTTTTACTTACTCAGCATGGCATATATAAGGGGAGAGGGGTGAGAAGCTAGAGAAGGTGACAGGGCCCATGCAGAGGCACGACCATGCCACCAAGAGTTACAGAAAAAAAAGGAGATAATGGTTATGTACAAACGGGATCCAGAGACACAGAGGGCAAGGCAATGGGAGGAGGAGAGGTAGAAGTCAGTGTTTATTCATGGGCTTCAGGAGAGTGAAGGAAGGACACATAATGAGAGATAGCAGAAAGAAAAACAGGAGATTGAAAACATCAAAGAAATAGGCAAGGAGGACATGACTGAGATTGTAAATTTTAAGAGAACAGGATGGTACCTGAAGGAAAAAAATCAGCTGGTTAAACTGATTTTCAAAACAGTAATGGTGCAGAACGGGGTCCTGCAAGAGAAATCGCGGCCGAATTAATCATGAACATACAAGAGGGTGTTCCTAGACCATGAAAGAACAAGAACAGAATGACAGTAGCTGTGGGAGAAGACACAGAAATGAAAGGGTATAGGAAGAGAGACAAGGACAGTGTCAGCAGAGGACAACCAGAGCCAGGTAGAGCAACAAGCACAAGTACTCACAGAACCACCCTCAGAACCCCACAGCCAAACATGCTATCCCAACACAAACCACAATCCACACTTACAGCCCACACCCCACACAATGCTGCAAAGCCCCACAGCGCACTGCCAAGTCTCCCACCCCCAAGAACACAGTGTTGGAGAGGAAACTGAGGGTATGGTACACAAACACTGATGGAATAACAAATAAGTGGGAGGAGTGGCATGAGAGAATCAAAGAGGCAACACCGGACATCATAGCTCTCACCGAAACCAAGCTCATAGGAACGATAACAGATGCTATCTTTCCAACGAGCTATCAGATCTTGAGGAGAGAGATAGGGAAACAGAGGGGTGGAGGACTGGCACTGCTCGTCAAAAACCAATGGGATTTTGATGATCCAGAGAGAGGAGACAGAGGAGAAACAAGAAACTACATAATAGGTGGTGATTGCTGTGATGTATAACCCACCACAGAACAGCTGGAAGCCAAGGCAAGAATATGATGAGAGAAACAGAGCGATGGTTGACACACTGGCTGAAGTAGCCAGAAGAGTTCATGCGAGCAGGGCAAAGCTGCTGATTGTGGGTGTTCAATCACAAAAAAACTGACTGGGAGAACCTGGAGCAGAAACAAATTTATTTTTTTTACACAGGGTTTAACAAGGTTAGGATAAGGATCCCTAATTTTATTGACAAGCTATTGACATGTTAAAGATTAATAACTTTATTGACAAATTAAGAGCTGTTACCTACATCAGCTCATTTGTAAGCATTTTTATTGTTATGAAACATACAAGTAGGGAACAGGATGAAGCTGGAGCCATCTGTGGGCCTGCATTTTTATTTGATCAACTGATACGCTGTACGAACGTATTCCATACTCGAGTCATCATGGGGATAAATGACCTCAGATGAAGTGATGTTCTGGACAAGGGTATAGCCAGAGTGAAGCTGCTGCTTTCTGCCCGTCTTGTGGTATAGAAGCTTGCTTCTCGGAGTCCTCGAAGTGGAGCCAAGTGTGGTACTTTGACAATGTTGGCCTTGTACAACAGTAAGGCCGCTCACATCCCTCCTGTGTTGAAGGCTCTGCTGAAATGACAAATCTATCCAGGATGGGTCCAGGCGAGAGATCAGACGTCTTGCTGTTCTCTACTCTGTCAAGCAGTCGCAGATGAGATGGGCACGCAAACCAAGAAAGTGGAGCACACTCAAGGTGTGAGTGTATTTGTGCTTCACAGAGAATCTTGCAACCCCTACTGTCAAGTAGATGCGAGATACGTCCAAGTGCTGTAAGCTTCCTGGCTGCCTTGTTTGCAAGATTTACAACGTGGTTCTTCATGGTCAGTTTGGAGTCAAATTTCACCCCAAGGCTATCAACTTCTTCCCCAGGTACCAACACTCTCCCATTCATACTTACTACTGCACCATCATTACCATCATGGTGCCTAGAGGCCATCATCATTTGTGTTTTTTCAGGTGCAAATGATACCTGCCATCGGTTTCCCCAAGCTGATATAGCTCTTAGCTGGTGATTGATGTGGCTTAGAGCAGCTGGCATTTCTTCTCTTGGATAAGTATATATCAGAGAACAGTCATCTGCATATGCATGGGATTCTGGGATGAGATCAAAAAGGTTATTGAAGTAGATATTCCATAACAATGTCCCAAGCACACTTCCTTGTGGAACACTTGCCCCAATAGGATGTCTTGCTGAATCTGTTCCACTAAGAACTACCCTTAGAGATCTACCATGAAGGCAATCACTGAGACAATGTAGAGCCTGCAATTCCCAGTGCTTGCAATTTTGCCAAGAGACCCTGGTGCCACACTCGGTCGAAAGCACGAGCAATGTCCAGTGCTACCACACAGCTGACTTTGGATTCGTCCAGTGACTGGTGCCATTTAGTGGAGAGGGTTAACAACAAATCAGCAGCAGAGCAACCTTTCCTGAAGCCATACTGACGGTCACATAGCGAGTAGTAGTAAAAAAAACTCTGTCATTTGTCTTGAGATTATTGCCTCAAGGATCTTGCCAGTGATTGACAAGAGTGACAGTAATCTGTAGTTGCTGATTTCTGCTCCGCTCTTCTTTTTGTGAACAGGGACAATATTTGCCTCCTTCCACAGAGAAGGCTATTTACACTGTACTAGGAAGTGCTGAAAGATGCGAGTTAGATGTGGTGCTAGCTGGTCTGCACATCTTCTCAGCAATCTTGAGCTCAACTTGTCTGAAGATGCACCTCCTCTTGTCTTACTGTCACCACTGATAGTTTAAACACAGTTCTTGCAGCTAGCCAAAGACGGTCCCTTGCTGGATCAGGAACTTGCATTTTGGTTGCAAAGTGTTTGGCAAAGAGGTCCACTTTCTCTTGACTACTAGCAGAGCTGATCACATCCTGTCGATTTTGAGGTGGAGTAAGTTAATCAAGCAGATAACCTTGTATTGTATTTCCTCGACCAGGGACCACCAGGTTCTGGAGCCCACTCTGCCTGATGCTAGTTTTTTTTTTTGTGTCCACCTCCCATTTAGAGATGGCCCACTTTTGAACTTCACCCATAGGCCCAACGACAATACGAAAATGACATAGCAGCAAAAGCCAAATTTGACCCGAAGCTGTTGTACAGCCACATCATGAGGAAAAAAACAGTCAAGAACCAGGTAATCAGGCTGAGGAAAGGAGGAGGGGAGATCACAAGAAACGACAGAGATATGAGGAGCTCAACATGAGATTCAAAGAAGAGTTCACAGAGGAGACAGACGGGACCGCAGCAAAATGGAGAAGTCGGATCCACCATCAAGTGTTAAACACAATAAATACAACCGAGGAAGAAGTGAAGAGGCTGCTAAGCGAACCAGATAGCTCCAAGGCGATGGGGCCAGATAACATCTCTCCATGAGTCCTGAGGGACGGAGCAGAGGCGTTATGCGTGCCACTAACAACAGTCTTCAACACATCTATCGAAACAGGGCGACTACCTGAGGTATGGAAGACAGCAAATGTAGTCCCAATTTTTAAAAAAGGAGACAGACACAAAGCATTAAACTACAGACCAGTGTCACTGACATGTATAGTATGCAAAATCATGGAGAAGATTAGGAGAAGAGTGGTGGAGCACTTAAAAAGGAAAGAGTTTATGAACGACAACCAGCATGGTTTCAGGGATGGGAAAAACTGTGTCACAACCCTACTGGAGTTCTATGGCAGAGTGACAGCAGTAAGACAAGAAAGAGAGGGGTGGGTAGATTACATTTTCTTGGACTGTGAGGCTTTTGATACAGTTCGACACAAGAGATTATTGCATAAGCTGGAGGACCAGGCAGGTATAACAGGGAAGGTGCTGCAATGGATCAAGGAATACCTGTCTGGAAGACATCAGAGTCATGGTACGAGACGAAGTGTCAGAGTGTGTGCCTTTTACGAGCGGGTTTCCACAGGACCGGTGCTGTTTCTGGTATATGTGAATGACATGACAGAAGGAACAGACTCAGAAGTGTCCCTGTTTGCAGATAATGTGAAGTTGATGAGAAAAAATCAATCAGACAAGGACCAGGCAGAACTACAAAGGGATCTGGACAGGCTGCTGGCCTGGTCCAGAAACTGGCTCCTGGAGTTCAACCCCACCAAGTGCAAAGTCATGAAGATTGGGGAAGGGCAAAGAAGGCCGCAGATGGAGCACAGTCTAGGGAGTCACAGACTACAAACCTCACTCAAGGAAAAGGATCTTGGGCTGAGTATAACTCCGAGCACGTCTCCTGAGGTGCACATTAACCAAATAACTGCTGCAGCATATGGGTGCCTAACAAACCTAACAATAGCATTCCGACATCTTAATAAGGAATCATTCAAGACCCTGTACACTGTGTCAGGCCTACGGAAATTAGAGAACGTGCACAGGTTTGCAACAAGACTAGTCCCGTAGCTAAGGGGCATGTCCTACGAGAAGAGGCTAAAGGAAATTGACCTGACAACACTCGAGGACAGGAGAGATAAGGGGGATACGATAACGACATATAAAATACTGAGAGGAATTGACAAGGTAGACAGAGAAAGGATGTTCCAGAGATGGGACACAGCAACAAGGGGTCACTATTGAAAGTTGAATCACAGGGATGTTAGGAAGTATTTCTTCAGTCACAGAGTTGTCAGAAAGTGGAATAGTCTGGGAAGTTATGCAGTGGAGGCAGGATCCATACATAGCTTTAAGAAGAGGTATGATAAAGCTCATGGAGCAGGAAGTGACCTAGTAGCAACCAGTGAAGAGGCGGGGCCAGGAGCTGAGTCTCGACCCCTGCAACCACAATTAGGTGAGTACACACACACACACACACACACACGCATGCACATACAACAGGCCTAGTGTCTAATCGACATGGGCCTAGGGCCAAATGGTAACTAACACACTAAAAACATGCTCACACATTCAAAGATTAACCCACCAAAAGCTAGTAAGTCATTTTATTTTATTAAAAGATGTTTTATATAGTAATGTATTACACCAGTACGCACATATACAAAATTATATTTACGTATTTTTACAAAGGCCAATTAAAATGTATTACGTGGCTAATAGTTGAACATAATGAGTCAGGTTTAGTTCTTCATTGTTTAATTATTTACCGGTTGTATTATAAAAAATGGTCTGAATTTTCAGGTAATATATAGGTGTTTATTAACCACAAGTGTTTAACAACCACAAGTGTTTAACAACCACAAGTGTTGATTAACAATCACAAGTGTTGATCAATAACCACAAGTGTTGATTAACAACCACAAGTGTTTAACAACCACAAGTGTTGGTTAACCACAAGTGCTGATCAATAATCACAAGTGTTGATTAACAATCACAAGTGTTGATCAATAATCACAAGTGTTGAGTAACAACCACAAGTGTTGGTTAACAATCGCAAGTTTTGATCAATAACCACAAGTGTCGATTAACCACAAGTGTTGATTAACAACCACAAGTGTTAATCAATAACCACAAGTGTTGATTAACAACAAGTGTTGATTAACAACCACAAGTGCTGGTTAACAATCAGAAGTGTTGAGCAATAACCACAAGTGTTGATTAACAACCACAAGTGTTCAACTACCAAAAGTGTTCATTAACAACCACATATATCCATCAACAACCACAATGTTCAGCAACAAAATACGGAGCGCACCAAAAAAATTCGTCAACTGACGTGTTTCCTTGTAGTGATGCCCATCAGAGCGGCCGTACAATCATACAGCTTCAAGTTTTTTTTTTCCAATCTTGCCACTCTTGTCTTGTACCTGTAACTGAGGATCTTTCTGTTGTTATGCTTTCTAAGTGGACGCAAGAGTAACAGTTGAAGCGTTAAGAGAAAAATGCAATAAATTGACTTAACAGTCGAAGATAACACAGGCAAATATAATAATGTAAGATGACAGAGGTATGAACGCATTTTCTAGCCGAGTGTGTGTGTGTGTGTGTGTGTGTGTGTGTGTGTGTGTGTGTGTGTGTGTGTGTGTGTGTGTGTGTGTGTGTGTGTGTGTGTGTGTGTGTGTGTGCACGTACTCGCCTAATTGTAGTTGCAGGGGTTGAGTCATACCTCCTGGCCTCGCCTCTTCAATGGTCGCTACTAGGGCTAGATGAGCTTTATCAGACCTCTTCTTAAAGTAATGTATGGATCCTGCCTCCACTACATCACTCTCCAGACTATTACACTTCCTGACAATTCTATGACTGAAGAAATACTTCCTAACATCCCTATGACTCATCTGAGTCTTCAACTTCCAGTTGTGACCCGTTGTTCCAGTGTCCCATCTCTGGAATATCCTGGCTGTCCACCTTGTCAATTCCTCTCAGTATTGTGTGCGTGTGTGTGTGTGTGTGTGTGTGTGTGTGTGTGTGTGTGTGTGTGTGTGTGTATTACAATCACAAAAAATACGCTAAGCCCATAAGCATCAAAAACCGCCGCAGGGGGGAGAGAGCCATGTGACTGTGGAAAGATGCATTTTGCTTTTGTGGGCAGGGGCGGGCAAGGTGCTTAATGGGAGTGGGGGCGAGGCTCCGATGTTTACAAGGTGTGCAGTTAAGATGATTATCATAAACACGGGGCAATTATAGAGTTATGTGATGGAGTGAAAAAAAAAGTCCCACCACCACCAACTCTACCCTCGGCCTAATCTGCCAAGGCCTCTCCCCAACCAGCCAAGACCCCACCCAACATAACGCTTACTAAACACAGGCAAAAACAGTAATTAGCTTAAGTGAACATCCTAACTCTCCCGGGAGGGGCCTGGGATAGAGGCCAGGTAGAAAGTGTAGGCTATGCAGGAAGGCCAGGAAGGCCAGGGAGGAGAGCCAGGGAGGGAGGCCAGAGAAGAAACTAGAAGGAAGGTTGAGGAAGGGGACCCAGTGAGAGGGAGAGAAAACTATAACACTTTTTGATGTTATTTTACATTTTTCTGAGTGGGCGTTAATCTCTCTCTCTGACACAGAGCAAGATCGCGACTCCTCTCCTTAAAGCAAGTACAACAGTGTCTTATAGCAGAATTGTATACATCAACAGTGTGCTGTTGCCCTACTGTGCATGAACAAAGGCTAGCTGTTTCCCTGTTATATTCGGTCATATAGGAGGGAATTCATACAATGTAGAAATCTTTCAGCCGTTAAGGGTTTAGCCATAGCGCTATGGGAACATTTCGTTCCAGATGAGCTGAAGTTATCATTACTATTACGTATAGAATACCATCTCTCGGGATGGTTTATCAGATATAGATGATGTTGGGGTAATGGGGGGAAGGACGTGGTAAAAGGGGGGCGGGGGTAGTGAAAGTAGTAGTAAATTTGGATGTGGTTTGTGGAGAGGGCAGTTGTAATGAATGAAGAAAACACTGTCACAACATAAACCACTTAATCATAACCACTGTTACAGCACTTATCAGTCACACCACAATTATTAAAAATCCAGTATACAAAGGTACCTTCACCACTCTGCTGATAAGAAATTAATGCAGACAGAAGTTAAATATATATGCAAAATACATGATATTGTTTGAGAACATACAAACATTAAAATACAATTCGTGGACGTATGAACAAATAAAGTCATTTCAACCAGACTGTTTCACTTCGCGTTGAGTTGTATTCTTGCTGACTTGCATTATCATTATTTTTATTATTATTAGGATTATACAGGATTATTATTATAATTAGGATTATACAGCACATGTGGGGGCGGGGGAGATGGAAGGTATTTTGGCTCAATTCAGGGAGCCGGAGCACAGATCCAATTCCCGAGATCAAGAGCCCCTCACCAGAGTTAAGGAACCTCCCTTGAAAAGCCTGTTGACTTGCAAAGTGTCATAACTCAAGCCGTCTCCCGCAAGTGCCTAACACAACTCAGCTAAGTGAGACACCTTTACTTAACAAGAACAAACTGAAATATTGATGCCAAACAAGTAACTAATGAGACAAGCGTGAGTTACAACCTGAATTTGCTGACTTGGCTTATTTGACAACGATCGTTAAACCAAACAAGCCAAGCGTATATTAATTTTTGGTTTAACTGCGATTAGAAGTCAGAGCCGCAGAAAATTAATACATTTCACTGATGTTTGGTAGGATTAAGCTAGATACCATTACAAAAACTATTATAAAGCGATCCTAAGTAACCAAGTTAGAACTATAAAACTATGCATGTTAGTTCTCGCTAATATATCTCTCCATCAGCCCAGTCACGAAACAGGAGTGATACACGTGATACGGTATTTTTTCCCTGTCGACCTCGTTGCCAGACGCATTATGGTGTGTTTTCCTAATTTGCTTATCTGTGGTTAAACAGGGTTTTGCAGGTTTAAGGGACCTAACCTAACGCAACTTACCTGGAGTATACCTGGAGAGGGTTTCGCGGATCAACGCGCCTGCGGCCCGATCCGTGACCAGGCCTCGTGGTGAATCAGGGCCTGATCAACCAGGCTGTTACTGCTGGCCGCACTTATCCTAACTTTATATACAGTTCATACAATTAGTGAACATAAGAACATAAGAACATAAGAACGAAGGAACACTGCAGAAGGCCTACTGGCCCATGCGAGGCAGGTCCAAGTCTCCTACCGGCTTAAGCCAATGCACCCGACCTAGTCAGGTCAGGTCACATTGACTTAAGGGAGGAACACGGCAACCGACCTGGTAGCACAAGCTATCAGGTCTAACTCACACCCACCCACATCCACTCATGTATTTATCCAACCTATTTTTAAAGCTACACAACGTTCTGGCCTCTATAACGGTACTTGGGAGTTTGTTCCACTCATCCACAACTCTATTACCAAACCAGTACTTTCCTATATCCTTCCTGAATCTGAATTTTTCCAACTTAAAACCATTGCTGCGAGTCCTCTCTAGGCTAGATATTTTCAGCCACTATTTACATCCCCTTTATTTATTCCTGTCTTCCATTTATACACCTCAATCATATCCCCCCTAATTCTACGTCTTTCTAGAGAGTGCAGATTCAGGGCCCTTAGTCTATCCTCATAGGGAAGGTTTCTGATACATGGGATCAACTTTGTCATCCTCCTTTGTACATTTTCCAGAGAATTTATATCCATTCTGTAATAAGGTGACCAAAACTGTGCAGCATAATCTAAATGAGGCCTAACCAAGGATGTATAGAGTTGAAGAACAACCTGAGGACTCCTATTATTTATGCTTCTTGATATGAAGCCAAGGATTCTATTAGCTTTATTGCGAACACTTATGCACTGTTGTCTTGGTTTCAGATTACTGCTAACCAGAACTCCTAAATCTTTTTCGCAATCCGTAATATTAAGATCTACATTATTTAGTTTATATGTGGCATGGTTATTGTCCTGTCCAACATTTAGAACTTTGCATTTGTCTATATTAAACTGCATCTGCCACTTCTCCGACCACTGCATCAGTCTATTCAAATCTTCCTGGAGTGCTCGAATGTCCTCGTCAGAATGAATTCGACGGCCTATTTTGGTGTCATCGGCAAACTTGCCGATGTCGCTCTTTATGCCCTCATCTATGTCGTTTATGTAGATTGTGAACAGCAGGGGGCCCAGACGTTGAACAAACGTCATCATTACATTTTAAAAGAATGACGTCCTTACGTATTAAAAACGATCATTATAACGTATTAAAAGGAGCGTCATCAAAACGTTTCAAAAAGAAGTTGTCGTTATTAAGTTTCAAAGAGAACGTCATCATTATGTTTCAAATAAAGAACGTCACCATTACCATTTAACAAGAACGTCATCATTATGTTTCAAATAAAGAACGTCACCATTACCATTTAACAAGAACGTCATCATTATGTTTCAAATAAAGAACTTCACCATTACCATTTAACAACAACGTCATCATTATGTTTCAAATAAACAACGTCACCATTACCATTTAACAAGAACGTCATCATTATGTTTCAAATAAAGAACGTCACCATTACCATTTAACAAGAACGTCATCATTATGTTTCAAATAAACAACGTCACCATTACCATTTAACAAGAACGTCATCATTATATTTCAAATAAAGAACGTCACCATTACCATTTAACAAGAACGTCATCATTATGTTTTAAAATGAGAATTGTTATCAACACATAAAAAAAAAATAAGAATATTTTGGCACAGACATGCCTATACATCCGTACAATACCGTGAGAAGGTTTGGCTGGCAAACACACAACCAAATTCCAGTTAACCAGGAACACCAGTACAATAGTATGCATGATATTACTGCATAACAAAATATATACACAAAATAATGTGGTGAGAACGCTGCGACTGTAACATAATTTGCTGGGTAGCATAATGCATTTTCTTTTATAGGTGTGTGCGATTTACATGTGAAAGAGAGCAGTGAATTACCGCATATTTCGCTGTACTGTGATTCATTTTCACGTTAATGTGCATGGTTCAGAGGCAGCTGAATGTAGAGCCGCGTATAAATTTCCATGTATTACATCGTGTTTTGTCACTCAGCTGCCCGCGCACACAGCAAAAAAAAAAATATAAAAAAAAAAATCGAAATTTTTTATAAAGCACTAAATATTGATAAAGTTTTTGATAAATCCCTAAGTTTTGACACTACCTTTCGTAATTATGTCTGTATGCATATATAAACCGCTCTAATATATATACGTCGTGCAGACTAGGTAAAACTGCTCAATTAGCAAGAACTCATTTAAAATTAAGTCCTTTCTAAAATTTTCTCTTATATATTTACAGATATACATTTTTGAATTAATGTTCATATAGAAATTAATGATTTTGTACCAAAAGAGCCTTAGGAAACTTACCTAACCTTATAACAAGCTCAATTTAATTTAGCCTAATCCAACTAAATATATTTTCTATAAATTTACAATAATTTAATAATAAACAAACACAAAGAAATATATTCTTTCCCGTTAGGTTCAGAATGATTTTTGCGAAATTACTGCTTACACAAATTCTCACTTGCCCTATTCGGCAAGAAGTGCGTTGCTATTTAAGCCAAAATAGCAAGTTTTACTTATTCGGCACGACATGTGTGTATGTGTGTGTATGTGTGTATGTGTGTGTATGTGTGTGTGTATGTGTGTGTGTGTGTGTGTGTGTGTGTGTGTGTGTGTGTCTGTGTGTCTATGTGTGTATGTGTGTGTATGTGTGTGTATGTGTGTGTGTGTGCGTGTGTGTGTGTGTGTGTGTGTGTGTGTGTGTGTGTGTGTGTGTGTGTGTGTATGTGTGTGTGTGTGTATGTGTGTGTGTGTGTGTGTGTGTGTGTGTCTGTGTGTGTCTGTGTGTGTCTGTGTGTGTCTGTGTGTGTCTGTGTGTGTGTGTATGTGTGTGTGTGTGTGTGTGTGTGTGTGTGTGTGTGTGTGTGTGTGTGTGTGTGTGTGTGTGTGTGTGCGTGCGTGCGCGCGCGCATCAAATTCCGACACATTTAAACCTTGTTAATTTCTCACAAGTGCTTGAGGTCCCAGCAAGAGCTGGTCTGACCTACTGGCTACCACAGCACCACCCGACAACCTCGCCGTAATTCCCTCTTTATATTCGCTGGACACACTCCAGGTTACCAAGGGGAAACACAATTTTACCCCAGGATGGCCATCAACTGATCAAGTTAAGCAAACACGTAAGCACAAAGCTAGCTAGCTAGTTACCTCCTCTCCTCCTTCCCTCCCTCCCTCTCTCTCCCTGTACTTGCTAAGTATAAAATAATTTTGTGTCTGTTTATTTATATGCAGTATTTTCACCTGTAAAAACATGTTCTTATTGCGCTATATGAAGGTGTCCTAACATTTATAAACTCACTGCAGTCCTTGTCTTAAATTTCATGTTCATTTAACAAAATATATAAAATTATCTTCCTTCAGTCCTGTGTCTGCACACACTTACGTCTGCCTGAATGACTTTCTGATTTCGTTTTCGTTAAGGTTGACACCCACTCGCTATTACTACCTCACTTTTACCTGGAATAATCCACCATCACCAACCGTAATCACTCAGTCAGCTCTTGTATTTCGTGTCAAGGGCCCTAGAGCTTCTACTGCCATCTAGTGGGCCTAGTTCAATCTAGAGCTCAGTACACCAGTCACCAAACCTTATAAATAACCGTTCTCACTAACTAACTGGTCGGTAACGGGACAACTAAGTCCTACCTTCCTCTCAAATTCTCTATCTAAGCCTCCCGGCCTGGCGTGGGGCTAGCAGCTACCAAACTGTCTGGTGTAACCCATTTGCACCAATAAACTTAAGATTCGCCTCCAAGACTATTAGTACCAACCATACTATTAAACTAAATACCAATACATATAGGTAAACATACCCTAAACAGCATTAATCCACCACGACCCACTCTCACCAACAGTAATCCACTATCACCAACAATAATCCTCCACGACCCACCTTACCTCAATATTCACTCTGCTTCCTCTTACCCTTCACCACTTTTGTTCTCACTGTATGTGTAACTGTCATTTAGAACAGTGTAGCCGCACCCTGCTGATGTATCCAATTTTACCAAATAAAAAAACACTCCTACTCTCACCAACATCTGTACAACAACGCTAATCCCTCCCTCTTCCCACATACCTTAGCTCTCCAACACTTCCACCCTCACCAACATCAGTACAACACTAACCCCTCCCTCCACCACCGACCATCTCTCCCACCCTCAACACTGTCCCATGAAGAGCGGCTCAACGAGGAGGAGGGAAGGGAGGCGTATTTTGCCCTAGGTAATGTAGCCTCCCGAGGACCACAAATACCACGGCTGCTTCTGCAACATTTTTCCCCGGCAGTTGTCCCAGAAGAGAAGATTACTTTCACCTGCAGCTTTCCCCGCCCCGAGTGTGTGTTCCGGGCGCAGACAAACACACCACGAATCTTGCGACCACCAGTGAACAAGCAACCACATTCACAAACACCTTGGAATTCTGCAGGCTTTGTGTGTGTGTGTGTGTGTGTGTGTGTGTGTGTGTGTGTGTGTGTGTGTGTGTGTGTGTGTGTGTGTGTGTGTGTGTGTGTGTGTGTGTGTGTATATATATATATATATATATATATATATATATATATCAGCGTGGTTTGCACTGATTCGTCAACACCTACTCTAGGAGTATAATGTAGCTGCTTCCCGAGGTGGCAAAATCTTCCATTGTAGGGCCATGTAACCTTGCCCTTCGTCAACCAATAGCAACATCCACTAAAATGCTTTATCACAAGTCACTCGTCTTGACTCTGCCCTTCCCTCTGGCCTCTTCTCCAAAATGGCACCTCTTTCTTAAGCCTACCAGCCTGTATCACACCACCAGCACCCAC
>NC_091304.1:18812869-18892869 GCF_038502225.1 Cherax quadricarinatus | reverse complement strand
TTAGGCTTTTGTGGGTTGCAATCTAAGGACGACAACTCGATGGCACCAACGGAAAAAGAAAAATCTCAATGCATGACTTTCTTAGTTTACCTTGAGTTATTAGCCCTCCAAGATGAATAACCCAAAGCAAGCCGTCGTCATCTTCTTACCATTCTCTGTACCCTCTCCAGCTTATCTTTGCATTTTGTGTAAAAGAGAAAACTGTAACGAACTTTCTGTGTCGTCTATCCATGCAACAAGACAATATTACCTAGCCATAACAATATAAGCAAGTAAATCCTCCTCTCGGGAACTCCACCAGTGTATCTATCTATCAGCCCACCAACTTACCATTTTATGTCTGCCCACTAAACTACTGTCCTACCCTGACTATGATCCCACCCACACACCCGCCTATTTTCCTACCTGCCTACCTACCCACTTAACCACCTACCCGAGTTCGCTTTCCGCACCTGCATCCCCACTAATTGGGTGGCTTGCTAATTGTTGTCTTTCCATCATGCGCTAAAATTATTGGACGTTCGGAGAAAAATTCCCACACCTGGAGATTTTTGTGACCTCTCCTGTAATTCTGCCGCTCCACTTTTCCCTCCAGCTCTACCGAGGCCTTGCCGCTCTTAATTATAAGAAAGTGAGGCACGTGTAAGTCCCGCAAAGTAATTACTGAGTCTGAACTTTCTTTATGTACTATTGTGGCAGCGGGAAAAATTGGAAACACAGCAAGAGCAAGCGTAAATGTCAACACCACTCCTCATTGGCCAGCACCACTACACGAAAAATATACGAGGCTAGCAACGCCTTCTTCAATATAATTTTCACCTCAGCAATTTACATTACAGGGAGCGAGTGATGCTGCAGTTGTCCGCCTCTCACACGTGTTTCCTCTCACCATTTCCTGCTACTCATCTGACATCATTTACGAGTTCATATTCTTAGACTATTTACACTTGAACAGTACTATTAGTACTACTACTACTATAACTCAGTGACTCAAGTCGTATGAATATGTTCCGGTCCATGATCGGTGAGTTGCCAGTTGTCCATGCTAGAGACCTTGACTAATTTGTCCTTGTTAGAGACATGTATCATGAATGCCCAGATTGTCCATCCTGGGGGCCAAATCCATAGAAAAAACAAACACAACAGTCTCCCATCTCCAACTCCAAAAGCTCTAGGGGTATTGTTACCCTCCTGCCACGGCCGCAAATACAAACAAGTTATGCCCATTGCTAATTAAAAGTTAGTAGGATGGGGCTTTGCTAGATCTGTATTGGTTTCTTTTCCCAGGCTCGTCTTACCTGCCAGTCTAGCACTTCCTGCTCATTATCCCACCTATATAATACTCTAATGGGGGTATTGTGAGTCCATTAAAACTACTTCCCACCTTCCAGTTTATCCCAGATCAGGTACGCTGCTCCGTGAAATACTAGCCACAAACTTCTCAAAATGTTACTACCATGGTGAGTATTCAACCCCTCAAACAAGACTCTGGCAACACCACAAAGGGTGTGTTGAATTCCCCAAAAGCAGTCTACCTGACCCTACTGTAAAGAGAGGTGATAGCGCCTACAACTACTCCAGTTGCACATCAGCACGTGAATAATTTTAACGTCAATGTTAAAATAAAAATTTAATAAAATTAAAGAAATATTTACAATAAAAGAGGAGCTTCACGATACACAGGCCACACACTTGAAATCCTGAAAAAGGTAACATTCCACCCTCCTGCCACCAGATCACAGCTGGTTGTGTCATTATTTATAATAATGGTGGTGGTGGTGGTGGTGGTGGTGGTGGTGTGCTGGGGTAATTAAGTACCATTTTTACCAGCACTTGTCAAGTTACTGACTAGGAGCTGACACCAGAGACAAGATAAGGGAAGCGGAGGTGGTGGAGGATGGGAAAGCTTAGGATGGGGGACGAGGCACTGGGGAAAGGATGATGATGCTCGGTGAGATGTAGGGGGATACAAGATGGTACAGGCTGAGATATAGTGGATAGAGGCTGTGAGAGATACAGCATGGCAGAGGCTGTAAGATATAGTACAGTCTGTGGTTAAGAGTTACAGAAGGCTACAAGCTGCGAGATATACAGGATGATACAGTCTGCAAAATATACAGGATGGTATAGAAATAGATACTGGATAGTTGAGTCTGAGAGAGATACAGCATAGTACAGGCTGTAAGATATATGGTACAATCTGTAGGGAAGAGTTGCAACAAGGTACAGGCTGCGAGATATACAGGATAGTACAGTCTGTAGAAGAGATACAGGATGGTACAAGCTGCATCATCATCTTTAATAAGACTATCTACGCCACAGCACCATGACGCCATACCTCTAAAGGTTAAAGACCACAACAAGAGTTCAGATGTCGCTTCAGCTAGAAATTACCTCTCCTCGCCGTGTTCACATCGTCACGAATGTAATTTTTAAAATTTTATCTAGAAGAGCAAGTTGACCGGGCAGCGCCACTCGTTCTGCAGGACAACACTTCATCAAGACAGTGCACTTCAAACACCTGAAACTTGATTTCAGAATTTTTTTTTTCTAAAATCTTTCGAAACTTAATTAGACCAGACTTACATCGTTCATAAATATTAGTAGCATTAATTCCAGATTCCTGTAATTTTTCTATATAAAACATAGTGCCGTTAATTTTTTCCTCTTCTCCATGCACTTTATACCCTTTCGTCAGAGTTGCTACACCGCCGCACCACATATACAGATAACCTAAATAAATTCCGGCCACCACAAAAATCCCCTAACAAACAAGCAATACAACACCATTTGATTTTTGCAAATATACAGGACCTTAACCATCCAACAACAAGAAAATATCTTTTATTAATGGACTCCTCGCAGAGTCAAATGCAATATTTACAGCTTTCATAAAGACACATAAAATACCACTCTGGTAACGAAATATGAATATCAGGATACAATTTATTGAGATGCCATCGAAGGAACAGACACCAGGGGAAGGTTGGCCTCAATGTCTGGGTCGCAAATTTACACTGAGTTTACTACACACTGCAAATGATGTAGTTGAAGTTTAGCCAGTAAAGACCAATAACCAAAATCTAGTCGTAGTGGCTGCATATAAGCCGCCAGCTACAGCTTCCCACCAGTTCAAAGATTAGTTAATGAAAATTAAAAACTGTATGAAATATCCTCCATCACTAGCACCAAATATCTTGTTGCGTGGCGATCTCAATTGCAGACATTTAAAGGGTAAGAACGCAGCAAAAGTGTAATATAAAAGTTAATTCCAGGACGCAGCTTAAATACTCTCACACAGTGAGCTGTTGACACACTGTAATAAATTCGCTGTAAGCCAGTAAATAAAAGAGCTGACAAGCCTGGAAAATACTAATGACCTTATTTTCACCAATAATGATGATTCCGGTACGTAACATACCAGTATCAAAAACAGCAAATTCAGATCACAACCTAAATAAAGTTAAGACCTGCAGCCACAAGAGTTCTGACCAGCAAAATACAAGCAAATTCAGACCTCTGTAACACAATTGTCCTGAAAGATTGGGTTAAGTTATACCATGAATTAAGGAATGATCCTGGACTTCACCTTACGAAACCGACAAAACGAATGCGATAGTAATTATGGACAAGGTAGATTACAGTAGAAAAATGAACATGTTATTAGAAGACAGGGGAACTTACATGCCCCTAAGCAAGAATGTCGACTGGGATCAAATAAATTGTCCTTAATGAAACAAGCTGGGAAGATATTTTGAATAACATGAATTCGAACCAGTGTATAGAGAAGACTAAATCTGTAGCATTAGAGGAATGCTCAAGGCAAATTCCAATAAGGAAGATGTAAGCTAGAGAAAGACGCTCCATTTACAGGCGAAAACGAAAATCACAGAACCTTTTACGGGTCCTAAACTATTTGAAGTGGGAAAAGAAACATTGGCTACAAAAATAAAAGGTATTAAATACAAGTTGAATAAATCATACATCCACAATGTAAATCTCCAGCCCGATATAAACCGTGTCTTCCAGTGGGCCGCAGAAAACAATATGATGTTTATTGAGGAATAATTTCAGTTACTCTGTTATGGAAAACTTGAGGAAATAAAAACTAGAGCGGAGTATAAAACTAGTTCTAACCACTCAGAGCAAAAAGCTAAGTGAAGGATTTAAGAGTGATAATGTCAAAGGACCTCACTTTCCTGGATTACAACAGTATCATTATCAAAATTGCAAGGAAAATGATAGGATGGATAATGAGAACCTGTTAGTGCTGTACACTAACAACATCTTTTAAGGCAGGTGAAACTGTATATCTATAGAATACATGGAGAACCTTCAATGGACGTATAAGTTCAATCAGGTACCTTAATTACTGAAAACGTTTGAAGTCCCCTGGCCTTTACTCCTTGGAACAGAAAGATGCATCATAATTTACACCTGGAAAATACGAGAGGGACTGCTCCCGAATCTCCACACAGAAATTACTCGCTATGAAAACAAAAGGGTCGGCAGATAGTGTAATATACCCCAAATGAGGAGCCACCCATCATACAGAAGGGGGAGTTACCAATGGACTCCTAGTCATCTTCAAGAGAGATCTTCGAGAGAGGACTGGATAGATTCAAAAGTCATTTCCAGATGAACCGGGCTGGGGATGCGTGCGGCCAGCAATAACAGCCTGATTGATCAAGCCCTGATCCACGGGGTGACCTGGTCACAGACAGAGCCGCGAGAGCGTTGACCCTGGAAAAACCCTCCACGAGGACGGCACATCATCTCTACTCTTCTCTTTATACTCTTCTTATCTTACAGTACACATACTTAATTACTAGCATTTCTTCATTTTCTAATATTTTTACATTTATCCCCACCATTTTTTAGTAACATTTCTAGAGTTCAAATAAAGCTGACTGACTGTAAGAAAAACGATAACTGTGGACGGTTCCTTAACTTTCTAATTATTCTAGATCAATTTTCGATTCGAAAATATCACTGAAGTCACACCCTATTCCAGTGACCAATTTCTGGGTAATTCAGCTGATGACACAAGTTCATGATCTCTTATAGGATTTTCCACAGTGCTTGACAAACTTTTGGTATTTAACTATGGTAACCGAGGAACCGGCATCGCAACATTCTGTATGAGTGAATGTATGACCCAGATCTTCATCAGATTTCGTGTTAATAATGACTAGTTATCAACTCATTACAATCGGCAATGCACACACACACACACACACACACACACACACACACACACACACACACACACACACACACACACACACACACACACGCACGCACACCCACACCCACACCCACACCCACACACACACACACACACACACACACACACACACCCACACACCCACACCCACACCCACACCTTGAGTTTGCCCTGAAGCAAGTTTATTCTTTTCTCTGAGGATGAGGGTCCCCAGGACAGTTCCAGAGGGTGTACCTCCCTATGTATATATATATATATATATATTCAACAAGTCGGCCGTCTCCCACCGAGGCAGGGTGACCCAAAAAAGAAAGGAAATCCCCAAAAAGAAAATACTTTCATCATTCAACACTTTCACCACACTCGCACATTATCACTGTTTTTGCAGAGGTGCTCAGAATACAACAGTTTAGAAGCATACACATATATACACAACATATCCCTCCAAACTGCCAATATCCCAAACCCCTCCTTTAAAGTGCAGGCATTGTACTTCCCATTTCCAGGACTCAAGTCCGACTATATGAAAATAACCGGTTTCCCTGAATCCCTTCACTAAATATTACCCTGCTCACACTCCAACAGATCGTCAGGTCCCAAGTACCATTCGTCTCCATTCACTCCTATCTAACACGCTCACGCACGCTTGCTGGAAGTCCAAGCCCCTTGCCCACAAAACCTCCTTTACCCCCTCTCTCCAACCCTTTCGAGGACGACCCCTACCCCGCCTTCCTTCCCCTATAGATTTATATGCTTTCCATGTCATTCTACTTTGATCCATTCTCTCTAAATGACCAAACCACCTCAACAACCCCTCTTCTGTCCTCTGACTAATACTTTTATTAACTCCACACCTTTTCCTAATTTCCACACTCCGAATTTTCTGCATAATATTTACACCACACATTGCCCTTAAACAGGACATCTCCACTGCCTCCAACCGTCTCCTCGCTGCTGCATTTACCACCCAAGCTTCACACCCATATAAGAGTGTTGGTACTACTATACTTTCATACATTCCCTTCTTTGCCTCCATAGAAAACGTTTTTTGACTCCACATATACCTCAACGCACACTGCGACTAGCCTTTGAGCTAATTTCATTCTACTCCCCGTTTGGTGTACTAGCCTTTGAGCTAATTTCATTCTACTCCCCGTTTGGTGTACTAGCCGTTCGAGCAGCATATATATATTATTGTAACCACGAACGTGTGGTATTAATCAATAACAACAGTGCGACTAGCAGAGGATTCGAACCCACGTAATTTTGGCCTCATGGTGAGCGAAAATCACACATGACGCTCTAACCCACGGGACCATGCAATCCTACAAGAATGATGTACCCCGTGGGTTCTATCCCCGGCCGTGGTATGGTTTGTTTGCAATCGTGTCATTACGATTTCGTGAGTCAGAGTTAGGTGTTTTACCGTCATCCGGGAACATACGGTGTTGTGGGTGTCTTTGAGCTAATTTCATTCTACTTCCCGTTTGGTGTACTAGTTGCGTGGTCCCGTAGGTTAGAGCGTCATGTGTGATTTTCACTCACCCTGAGGTGGGCCAAAACGACATGGGTTTGAATCCTCGGCTAGTCGCAGTGTTGTTATTGATTAATACCAACGTTCCTACTGACGATGCAATAAACATTTTGAGACAGAGGCTCACTGAAAGCCACGACCTCCCTTTACCTCTTCTAGATTTCATCAGTCTAGTGGATCTTTGTGTTAATTTCAACTTCTTCAAGTATCAGGATAACTGTTTCAAACAGTACTTTGGGATGGCAATGGGCAGCCCGCTCAGTGCTGTGCTTGCCAATCTCTTCATGGAAAACCTAGATACAGAAATTCAGCAGCCTCATTCCCAACACCGTTACCTGGCTAAGATACGTTGATGATATATTGGTTTTCTATCCGAGACGTCTCAATATCCAGGCACTTCTCAACAAGATCAATGCAGCCGAACCATCAATAAAGTTTACACTTGAACTCGAAAAGGATGGCAAACTTCCTTTCCTCGACGTCCTTCTGTGCAGATCTCCCTACAGTGACAAACTTCTCTTCAAAGTGTATAGAAAACATACAAACAAGGACGATCCTATACACTTCTATTCACACCAAGACACCCGCACTGAAAGACGAGTTCTCATTGGCTTCTTCTTGAGAGCTCTTCGCATCTCCAGCCCTTGTTTTCTTGAAAAATGTATTTACATAACACAAGCCTTTACACGTCTTCAGTTTCCATCTTTCTTCATCCGAGATTGCAGACTCAAAGCATAAGCTATCATCAACAAACCGCAAATGGAACAGCCCTCTAAGCAGTTCATAATGCTCTCATGTGGCGATGTTGCCACGAATACTCGCCGGGCACTTGCTAAGAGCAACATCAACGTTTCCACCATAAACACATCATCTATCAAAGACCTCACTACGAAACGCAGCCCCACACCTCTAACTTCCACAGCAGGCGTCTACACCATTCCCTGTGGATTGTCCCAAGAAATATGTAGGAGAGACAGGTAGAGATCTTGCGTGTCCTCCACAGAGACTCCACGGGGCATTTGATGAACTGGGATGAGGCACAACTCGTTCTCACCGACCAGACCTCAGACGCCGACGGTGCCTAGAAGGCTCCCTAATCGCCGTCACAGACACAATAGAAACCACAAAATTTCTAAAAGATCAGCATACATGATACTCAAGCAGGCTAAGCACCACCTACCCAACAACACAGGAGTCACATGATCTCATCATCTACCCGTCCTCATCCCAACATGGCATTCTTCAGGTCACCATGCGTGACGTCACTCACACCCCACTCTCCGCCTATATATAGTCTTTCTACCTCTGTATGCCAGAAGTGATCAAGGTCCCAGGACCGAAACGTTTTCTAATAAATATGTCATAGTGTTTGCTTACGTGTCTTTCTAAACCAACTTGTCGGTATTTATTACCAAGGTTTATACCATCGTGCCTACTAAGCCAAACCGGCGAGTTACGCCTAAAAAAGCACGGGCAGAGTGATTTTTTTTATGCCATACATAAGAACATATGAACATAAGAAAGAAGGAACACTGCAACAGGCCCACTGACCCACGCAGAGCAGGTCCATGTCCCCCCCCCCCGGATTACCCCAATGACCCACCCAGTCTGGTCACCTCCACTCAAGGAAGGAGCACGACACCAGATCCAGCAGCACAAGCTAGTCAGGTTCAACTCACACCCACCCACACCCACTCGTGTATTTATCTAACCTATTTTTAAAACTACACAACGTTATAGCCTGAATAATTGTACTCGGGAGTTTGTTCCACTCATCCACAACTCTATTACCAAACCAGTGTTTTCCTATATCCTTCCTGAATCTAAATTTTTCCAACTTGAAATCATTGCTGCGAGTCCTGTCTCGGCATATGCGAAAATCAATCTGAACATAATGAAAAAATACATCATTTATTTCAAGTAATTTAAAATATATGATATATTTAGTAGAATATGGTGAAAAAATTACATTATTTTAGGTTAGGTTAGGCGAGGTTTATGAGTTTTTTTGGTCAAATTTTTTTTTTACATCACTATCAGTGAAAAAAAAATCTCAATCTAATTTTTTTTGTTTTGAAAAATCCAATTTTAAGGGCGTTTGATCTATTCGGCAAGTTCGGCTTTTTAGGCATATTATATACATATATAGAAAATGAATTTTCAGTCTCAGGGTGACAAGTGGACTGAGTTGGAGGCAAACTAGATAGACAACTTGAAGAGTAGGCATGATGGAACTCAAGAGGCTAGAAATCAATAACGCCGGTCGATTGTCGGTTAGGAGAAAGGGTTGGGAGCTGAGACTCGACCCCCACAAACACGACATGATGGGTACACTCAGATACACCTACAGTCACCCCCTCCTTCCCCACAAACAGAATTTTCAGTTACACGAGCTAAGCTTTCTCCCCGAATGACGTCAGCTTCTAGTACTAGCACATGCATGAACTGACGCAAGACTCACAATACGCAACTTGTTCTCTGACGCAAGACCCACAAAAAGCAAGGTGTTCTCTGACGCAAGACCCATAATAAGCACTTGTTCTCTGACGCAAGACCTACAACAAGCACTTGTTCTCTGACGCAAGACCTACAACAGGCACTTGTTCTCTGTGTACCATATACAATATTTAGGGGTTGAGCGGGGGTCCCATCTCACCGATCATGCTGCTCACCACACTACTACCACAACTACTACTACCGTCACCACCATCATCGTTGTTACACCACTGCTACATCCACCAACAATAATCACCACCACCACCACCACCACTAATAACGTCACGACAACAACCACTATCACCACCACAGTTACCGTCATCATCGCCACTACCATCTACTTCTGTTTCTTTTATCTTATGACTTAACCACTTACACCTTCTCCGCTTTTCTTCCTCTTATCACCCCCCCCCCACCTTTTCCTCCTCCTCCAACAGCACCATATGCTCCAGCAAACGCCACAGACCACGCCGAATCAATAACTTAAATTACTTTACACAGGGGGTTGAATCTGTGCCTCCGTGACCTAGACAACACATGCATTGCTCTACCACCAGACAGGTAGTCAATCACATCTGTCAAAAATATTTCATTCACCATTTAAACGGAATGATGGACGCAGGCAAGGAAATGTCAAGGTCCACGTTCACAAGTGAAGGTGAGGACAACGAAAATGGGGAAATATGAATATGATGAAAGAAGCAACAATGAGGTAAAACCGCAAGAGATAGGTAGTGGAACGTAAAATGGGAGAGGAAAGTGAAAGACATAAGGAAGAGGAGGTAAAGAAAAGGAATATAGAAGAGGAGGAGGAGAAGGAGAAGAAGCGGAGGTGGAAGACGATGGTGAGGGGAGGAAGAGCTGGCCTCACGTAGGTAATAACCGCAGAATGTTCCTCTGTTTTCCTCCTCCGTGCTCAGGAGTAACACCCGTGCTAACCTCCACGAAGATCTTGAACCATATTAACATAAGTGGGAGCTGCGCCTCGTGGAGGAGCGATACACCTGGCCGGAGCCACCGTAATGCCACGGTCGCTCTCTAAACTCACGTACACTTACTGGTAATTTAATCAAGATCTCTTTATGTGAACTGGTAAGAAATACGCTTAAAATTATATTTAGATTACATTTACACAGATAATTTCGTTAGCAGTAAAGAAAGGTGTGCTGGAGAAGGGTGGATAAGAAGCACTGATTACATAATATAAAGGTCTCTGCTGAAAGTTCGCAATTTTTCGTCAAATTTTTCTTGCTACCTACCTGAAAAACTTTTAGTTGCAGAGTGAAAAAAGGTTATCTTTTAAGTCCTCAACAAATTTATTAGGAACGAAACGGTGAGGTACACAGCATATTCCGTAACAATTAAACAAGGCGACCAGAATGGATCTATAAATTTTAATGCATTTCCATTTGGAGTGGTGAAACACATCAGTTGCTTTCACAAGGCAGACAAGCCAAGCGAATAATAAATAGATTGGGTTTGACTGAATTAGTGATCGAGGAAGGTATTACAGAACTCCTGTAGTATACCTCAAAACCAACCAACGAGGATAGTATAACAGGACTCCTTCTGTAGTATACCTCAATACAAACCATCGAGGATAGTATTACAGAACTATTTCTGTAGTATACCTCAATTCAAACCATCGAGGATAGTATTACAGGACTCCTGTAGTATGCCTCAATATAAACCATCGAGGAAGGTATTACAGGACTCCTCCTGTAGTATACCTCAATACAAACCATCGAGGATAGTATTACAGGACTCCTCCTGTAGTATGCCTCAATACAAACTATCGAGGAAGGTATTACAGGGCTCCTACCTCACGATACCTCAACGAGGAACATATCCCTGGTTTCTTCCCTCAGTATACCACAATACAAACCATCGAGGAATGTATTCCGGTCTAACCCAGTATCCCTCAAAATACAAAACAACGAGGTTTCCCCTTTCTACGATATTAATGTTGCCTTGAAGACGCGCTAAACTAATAGGGGTCAATGAGCACTTGAGGAAAATGGGAGCTAATCAGGTATGAAGAGAGAAAGGGGAGTAGCTCCAATTCCTCGGACCAAGAACCCTTTCACAAGCCTTCCTGAGCCTACCTTCAGGAGCGTCTTTACCCCAGTATGGCTCACACTTAATTAAATTGGTAACCCCAAACTTATATATTTTACAAGTCTATATTTCGGGGTGTGCTCTTGCAAACGTTATTCATTCTGAATCAATGTTATTTTATCAATTTATAAGTTAACATTAAAGCGCCAGGCTGATAGTAGTTTCAAGTACGGACCTTGCTCATTCCATACTGCAGTAGGGGCCTTGCTCATTCCATACTGCAGTAGGGGCCTTGCTCATTCCATACTGCAGTAGGGGCCTTGCTCATTCCATACTGCATTAAGGGCCTTGCTCATTCCGTACTTCAGTAAGGGCCTTGCTTATTCCATACTCCAGTAGGGGCCTTCCTCATTCCATACTGCAGTAGAGGCCTTGCTCATTCCATACTGCAGTAGAGGCCTTGCTCATTCCATACTGCAGTAGTGGCCTTGCTCATTCCATACTGCAGTAGAGGCCTTGCTCATTCCATACTGCAGTAGGAGCCTTGCTCACTCCATACCGACGCTCTCGTTCACTGAGAACAGGTATGTGTACATTCTCCTTATAATCTATACAGGTGATTAGCACACTGATGATCGATGATCAGACCACCACCACCACCACCACCCTCTGAGCTGCAGGGTCTCACAGGTGTAACACATTACGTTAACAACAATCCTCATGACCTAACTGTTTCCTGGAAAGTCTAAAACTTACTTCATTAAATTAACTAGCAGCGTCTCCAGATTTCGAGTGCCACATTGTGTGTTAAAGTGGTAACATAAAATTCGTCCACCACTATTACCATTATCATCCACCACTATTACCATTCCTTCATCACTACCATCAATACCAATCCTCCTTTCCTCCACTACCACTCCCCCCCACATCACCACTACCTCAACACCTATCAGCACCACCACCGTGCAGGGAGGGACGTGACAATAAGAGGACTCGGGTAGTGATTAACGACTCAAGATATTTCATGGAAGGTAAAAATCAGTGTAAATTAAATTCCGAAAAAAAAAATTCCAAGGTGTTTTCATCTCCAAAAACAAGAATAAGAACTGTCTTCTTGTGATAGGAGTCAGAGAAGAACCGAACGGCAGAAGAAAGGTACCTACGACAAGGAGGGGAAAACGGCAAAGAACAGGATTAATAATAGGGGAAACAAATATGAATGGATGAGAAAGGATAAGAGAAAGTGACGATGAGAGAGAAGGAAAGTAAGAGAAGGAAAAGTAACAGAATATAGGTAAGGCTAAAACAAAAGACGCTAGAAACCAACAACGCCAGTTGATTTTACGTTGAGAGTCAGAAGTTGTGACTCGAGTCCATTACACACAAATTGGTAAGGAAACAGAAACAGACGATGAGACACACTGCTAAAACCGTTGAGGACACACTGCACAAACCAATATATGCCGGTCACCATCAGCCAGCAAGCCACGCCTCCTAAAATACTGGATTTTGCTCAACAGCTGGATACAATTTCCGTCTTAATTAAACGTGGTGTCGTGTCGGGCGCAAATAAGCGAAGACTGTATTCCCTAGTCACTTGCCCCGACACGCTGAGAGAATTACAAACTCATGGGACGCCTGCTTCACTTCCTCTACTCTACCCGCTCTCGGGGCAAGACAATTATGTCGATTAAAGCAAAGGCGTTGATGGAATATACTAATGTTAATATTGTTAATTATAATGTTCGCTCTCCCTAATTAACTGGCAGTTTATTAATTAAAAATATAAAACGGTTCACTTTATTCCATCTTTATTCGTAGAATAACGTCATTTAACTCTAGGGTATTAAAGCGACATTTTCCTACGCCATGCATTACTGTAGTGAGAAAGCCCATGCCAGGTGTGGCTCAGAGTTTGTCTCCTTAAATTAATTCGTGGATGCAGTGACGATACTTTAGAGCTTTTATCATCCTACATTTTTTTTGTGGTGGGTGGATTACGATGCTGTTAATACATTTTTCCATATCGAGGCCCAACAAATACGTTTGAGTGCTCAGCTTCGGCAGACTAGATAATCTTACATCAGTGCAATTACTGACTTTACTATTATCGGAGAACTCCTTCAACAATATGTGTAAATGTTCCGACTGGGAGACTTCACTTGTGTGACTTAACAGAACCTGTGTTTGACATGGCTAGGTTAGTTACAGAAGAGTTATTACGGTGATGTATAATACTGAGATCGGAAAAGAAGGAGCAGTAACAAGGCAGCAGCAGTAATTGCAGTTTAAAAACCTAAGGAAGGCTAAGTAAGGGAAAACCTGACTGTACAGAGACGTACTGCTGGTGAATGACTGAACTAGAATGAAACTAACGGCTGAGCTCAGAGAAGACTGAATTCTAATAACAACTACTGTACTACTACTACTACTCTTTGTAGGTGTAAGAAATACAGCATCCTATCCTCCTTGAACTTAAGTTAATTTCCTTACGAGGTTACCAACGCCAATATCTTAGTGCTTCCTGTAAAGGTACAAATATTTTTTTCTTTGTTTTAAGTTAGGATACATCAGGCGGGTTACATAAATCCATAAACAAATTATATTTAACCACAGATAAGTAAATTAAAAAAGAGCCCCGAGATATGTCTGGCAACCACAGGAAAAGTAGAAATTTTACGATTATCACTAGTGGTGGGGCAACGAGCTAAAAATATAAGGCTTACTGCTCCTGGGAAGGTAATTGTTGCATGTTAAGAGTACGTTACATTTTATTCGGCGTATGTCACACCCATATAGACATACCTACCCGACCAGCGAAATAGGTGCTAAAGTAGGGGCCCCCCTCGTTATCCTAGTACCTTTGCTTAACCAGCCAATGACGAGGAAGCCCACCAAAGTTGTGAAGTGATGTGGTACCCTCGTGAATCAACATTGGCAGATTTACCTTCAAGTCTGGTTGAATGTGGTTCTCACCGTGTCTCTTGCTTGCAATTTGCCTTTCTGTACATATCCTCTGTATATACTGTACATATTATTGCTTGCTGTTTGGTGAAGAAAATACATGTATTTACTCTTTTCTGCCTTTCGATCGTTCCTCGTTTCTACCTTGGTTATCGTGCTACAACCAGGTGTGCAGACCACTAGACTACACCTGTGTTCGTAAGGTAATTAACAGGAATAAAATCACAAAAGTGAAAATAAAAGCTAAAACTCTGCCGACTTTTACCTCAGATAAACTAATACGAATACCCAGTGCACTTCTACCTCAGGTAAACTAATAGGAACCCCTCAGGTAGGGGTAGCTGTTCAGAAGAGAGAGAATAACTCGATGAATACAATATTGCTATTGGAAGAACAATTACAGTGAGAAAGTAGTGTCATTACTCGTGTCCTCCAAAATATTATGATGCATATACTCCATGTGTGTTTACTGTCTCTGGCTCAGTCTTCGCGTGTGTCTCTGCTGCCTCTGCAGATACTGGCATCATTCAACGTTCCGTTAACACAAGTCCACAGAGAGGGAGGAGGAAGAGGAAGGGAAGGAAGAAAGTTAGGGAGGGAGGAAAGGAGTCATAATATATGTATAGTTTCAAGAGGCACTCTCGCTGTAGAAAATTCCGTTTAGCAACACTGCCAAAGGAAATGGGAGAGGTGTTTGGAGGGTGCCAGCTCGCTGTTCTGAAGGTGCCGACAATATGCAAATACTGTGCTTCAAAGGACAAAGGCTTACTGTGTTCTCTCGCACGCTCGTAACACACCAACTTCAATTTGTCGCAATCACAATGCTAGCCGAGATTACTGAGCATACACCAGTGTTGTAAGCTCACAACACCAGTGTTATGAGCTCACACCACTACTGTAGTGAGCTTTTTTTCCGAGACTGTCGAATAAGTACTGAGGTATTTTCTAGGTAACCGCAGACATTTCAGTCTCCACTGCCCACTAAACCATTTTGTTTCACATACATATTCATTATCATCTTTATGTATATCAAAGATACGTACTGTGCAATGTAAATCCGGCTGCGGTCCATCTGACTTGACACATTTTTTACCTTTAACAGTATACGACCTCCCAAGCCAGCCTCACTGTGGGCAGAAAAATGCCAAACAATCCATGCCAAGCTAGCCCCACTGTGGTCAAGAGACTGCCGAACCAGCCCCACTGTGATCAAGAGACTGCCAAGCTAGCCCCACTGTGGTCAAGAGACTGCCGAACCAGAACCAATGTGGTCAAGAGACTGCCAAACCAGCCCCACTGTGATTAAGAGACTGCCAAGCCAATCCCAATGTGGTCAAGACACTGCCAAGCCAGCCCCAATGTGGTCAAGAGACTGCCAAGCCAGCCCCCACTGTGATCAAGAGACTGCCAAGCCAACCCCAATGTGGTCAAGAGACTGCCAAGCCAGCCCCAATGTGGTCAAGAGACTGCCAAGTCGGTCCCACTATGGTCAAGAGACTGCCAAGCCAGCCCCAATGTGGTCAAGAGACTGCCAAGTCAGTCTCACTGTGGTCAAGAGACTGCCAAGCCGGTCCCACTGTGGTCAAGAGACTGCCAAGTCGGTCCCACTGTGGTCAAGAGACTGCCAAGCCGGTCCCACTGTGGTCAAGAGACTGCCAAGCCGGACCCACTGTGGTCAAGAGACTGCCAAGTCGGTCCCACTGTGGTCAAGAGACTGCCAAGCCGGACCCACTGTGGTCAAGAGACTGCCAAGCCGGACCCACTGTGGTCAAGAGACTGCCAAGTCGGTCCCACTGTGGTCAAGAGACTGCCAAACCAGCATACCACTGAGTGAGTGAGGCAAGTACTTCTAGGCAGCATCTAGAAACACAAACCATTGATGCTAAATGCTACATATCCATTCTAGAAAGTAATCATAATACATGAAATAAGAAAAATATGAAGTTGGTACCTATGCACACACAGATAATTAAATAAATAAAAATAAACAGATACATAAAAGTGCTCAAGGGATCGTTTTTATTACTTTATTCTCCGAAAGCAAATTAATTGTTATTTATTGAAATGACGAAAATAATAGTATTTTGTTGCTTTCAAATGTTCAAAATATATTTTTTGGTGACATGAATTAATTATTTTGGATTTTTGTACTACAAAAAAACGCGTATATGTTTACGCTGACTTATCGCAATTTGCGACAGTTAGTTCCGGCACTGCGACGGGTGGTTCCGGCACTGCGACAGGTGGTTCCGTCACTACGACAGGTGGTTCCGGCACTACGACAGGTGGTTCCGTCACTGCGACAGGTGGTTCCGACACTGCAACAGATAGTACTGACACTGCGAAAGGTGGTTCCGTCACTGCGGCAGGTGGTTCTGACACTGCGACTGGTGGTTCCCTGACGCTGCGACAGGTGGTTCCCTGACGCTGCAACAGGTGGTTCCAATACTGCGACAGGTGGTTGCTATCAGAAAGTGACCCCGTCAGAGACTCGCATATAGACTAACTACAAAATGAAAGCCAGTCTACACGACCCCACTTTATTGAAGTCTATGATTCTGCCCGTTCCTATTTTATCTGTGTTTGCCTTTCTATTGCCTAGTTCTCTTTCTCTCTTCCCCACCTGTTATTTACCTGTCTACCTCTCTTTTTTCCCCTCTCTCTCCATATATATATATATATATATATATATATATATATATATATATATATATATATATATATATATATATATATATATATATCTATATATATTTGTGTGTGTGTGTGTGTGAAAAATCACAGTAAATAGTGATATCACAATATGTAAAACAACCACTGTGAAAAAATAAGAGAAATTCCAAGCGCCTTCGTGACTTCTCACATTATCAAGGAACTATAAAAAACAAAACATCAACAGGAAGGCATATAAAGGAGCAAGACTACACCTCACAGTTATGTCACCACAACAAGACTACACCTCACAGTAGCGTGACAACACACGACTCTGTGAAACACACCCGATTCTCTACCCAAGCATTAAGATTATTACTTGCCCAATGTTTCATTAAATTTTTCCCAAGTTTTATTAATTATGAATCCAATTTATATAAACCCAAAGAAATATTCATATCTTCAAAACTGCTTTTTATGAAATATGATTCTATTATATTCCTGTCGACCATGGACTTGCTTGATACAACTTTCTCAAGTTTTTGAAAATCAATTGGATGGTTAAAATATCTCACATGAATAAATAGAGCATTAAATCGTGTCCAATTCAAATGCTATATTTATGTTGTTTTAATCTTGGTTCGAGACTTTTACCAGTTTGATCGTAATCAACTTTATCGCATACCTAACAAGGAATCTTATAGACACATCCGTCAGCATTTTGGGGGGAATTTTATGAAATAGCTAATGATCTAAAATACCCAAGAAACGTAATTGATATATTTTTTTTTAAATAGCTAGAAATACTTTATACAATCCAAAAAGTGACAACCAACCTTATTCAACTAAAAATATGTTGGTTCTCCCTTACCATAAAAATTTGGCTGATATGCCTTCTCTTCTTAAGACTTTTGCTATCAAAGTTGCATTTAAAAACCTTGATACAGTAAAAAAGCTTCTGATAAAAAATTCCCCCCAAAATGCTGCCTGATTCCTTGTAAGATATGCGATAAAGTTTATTATTGTTAAATTGGTAAAAAGTCTTACTAAGATTAAAACAACAAAAATATAGCATTAGAACTGGACAAGATTCTATTGCTCTATTGATTCATGCGAGAGATTTTAACCATCCAATTTTCAAAATGATGAGAAAGTTGTATCAAGCAAATTCATGGTCGACAGAAATATAATAAAATCATGTTTCATAAAAAGCAGTTTTGAAAATAATATGAACATTTATTTGGGATTATATAAATTGGATTCATTTATAATTAATAAAATTTGGGAAGAATTTAATGATACATTGGACAAGTAAAAGATCTTAATGCTTGGGTAGAGAATCAAATGTGTTTCACAGAGTCGGGTGTTGTTAGGCGACAGTGAGGTAGTCATGGAAGAATAAACACAGAAGCAGTATAATGTGATCCTTTATTGATAACGTTTCGCCCACACCGTGAGCTTTGTCAATTCACAAACAGATCTGTTTGTGACATTGTGTCTGTATTTCATACCATTTATTTCCAAATGTAGTCTAAATGTGGTGACGTGACTGTGAGGTGTAGTCTTGTTGTAGTGACGTGACTGAGGTGTAGTCTTGTTGCGGTGACGTGACTGTGAGGTGTAGTCTTGCCCCCTTTATATGCCTTCCTGTTGATGTTTTGTTTTTTATAGTTCCTTGATAATATGAGAAGTCACGAAAGCACTTGGAATTACTATTTTTACAGTGGTCGTTTTGCATATATATATATATATATATATATATATATATATATATATATATATATATATATATATATATGTGTGTGTGTGTGTGTGTGTGTGTGTGTGTTTGTGTGTGTGTGTGTGTGTGTGTGTGTGTGTGTGTGTGTGTGTGTGTGTACATACATGAAAATTGAGACACTTATGCAACATATGGGAATCTTTATTCAGGAAACGTTTCGCCACACAGTGGTTTCTTCAGTCCAATACAAAGCTGAAGGTATAAGGAGAGAAGGAGTTTGAGGTAATCATTCCCTCAGCCTGGAGTCCATGTGTTCAATCCATCATCTTGTAGAATGTATAGCATAGGGCCGTAGACATGGCTTATATACTGTAGTCAGGTGAGGCGAAGCAGGAGGAGGCGGGGTCATAGTGGTACCATCCACTAGTCGAAGTAGGTCTTCGTCCAAAGGTTGGACAAGTGTTGAAGAATTCTTTGTAACAAGATCCCATGATGCTATAGTGTCTGACAGTTGAGATGAATGGTTTGAAAAACCGACAAGTTGACACTGTAGCATCATGGGATCTTGTTACAAAGAATTCTTCAACACTTGTCCATCCTTTGGACGAAGACCTACTTCGACTAGTGGATGGTACCACTATGACCCCGCCTCCTCCTGCTTCGCCTCACCTGACTACAGTATATAAGCCACGTCTACGGCCCTATGCTATACATTCTACTAGATTGATGGACTGAACACATCGACTCCAGGCTGAGGGACTGATTACCTCAAACTCCTTCTCTCCTTATACCTTCAGCTTTGTATTGGACTGAAGAAGCCACTGTGTGGCGAAACGTTTCCTGAATAAAGATTCCTATATGCTGCATAAGTGTCTCTATTTTCATGTATATATATATATATATATATATATATATATATATATATATATATATATATATATATATATATATATATATATATATATATATATATATATAGGGGGTGGTAGGAGAAAATTCTCAGCTTCAGGGAGAACCTTGAGTTTTCTCTGAAGCAAGTTTATTCTTTTCTCTTAGGATGAGGGTCTCCAGGACAGTTCTAGAGGTGGTACCTCCCTATATATATATATATATATATATATATATATATATATATATATATATATATATATATATATATATATATATATATATATATATATATATATACACATATGCATATATATACTATTATTGTCTCTTTATCCCTCTGCATTACTCTGTTTTATTTCCTCAACTCCTTTTAACTTCAGTTCGCACATTTCATTTTTCATTTTACAATGTAACACGCTTTTATCGCTTCTTGCTGTTCACTTTACCTTCGCCTTGTGTACCTGCCATATCCTTTCCCTGATATCTTGTTCGTATTTTATGTCAATTCGAAAAAAAATCTTTGAATTTTTCATCATTTCGTCGTTCCTCGTAGTCTCTTCCATTTCTCCACACATCCTTCCGGTTATCTTTTCCATGCCTTTCATTTATTACTCATTTTCTCACTTCCATGCACCATTCTGGATTCCTGTTCCATGTATCATTCCAGATCTCTGTTCCATGCATCATTCCAGATCTCTGTTCCATGCATCCTTCCAGATCCCTGTTCCATGCATCATTCCAGATCCCTATTCCATGCATCATTCTAGATCCCTGTTCCGCGCATCATTCCAAATCTGTTCCATGTATCATTCCACATCCTGTTCCACGCATCATTCCAGATCCCTATTCCATGCATCCTTCCAGATCCCTGTTCCATGCATCATTTCAGATCCCTATTCCATGCATCATTCTGGATCCCTGTTCCACGCATCATTCCATATCCCTGTTCCAAGCATTATTCTGGATCCCTGTTCAATGCATCATTCCAGATCCTTGTTCCATGCATCATTCCTGAACCCCTGTTTCGTGCATCAGTCCAGATCCTTGTTCCATGCATCATTCCTGTTCCCTGTTTCATGCATCATTCCTGATCCCTATTCCATGCATCATTCCTGATCCCTGTTCCATTCATCATTCCTGATCCATGTTCCATGCATCATTCCTGATCCTTGTTCCATGCATCATTCCGGATCCTTAATCCATGCATCATTCCTGATCCATATTCCATGGATCATTCCTAATCCCTGTTCCATGCAACATTCCTGATCCCTATTCCATGCATCATTATGGATCCTTATTCCATGCATCATTCCTTATCCCTATTCCATGCATCATTCCTGATCCCTATTCCATGCATCATTCCAGATCCTTGTTCCATGCATCATTCCTGATCCTTGTTCCATGCATCATTCCGGATCCTTGTTCCATGCATCATTCCTGATCCTTGTTCCATGCATCATTCCTGATCCTTGTTCCATGCATCATTCCGGATCCTTGTTCCATGCATCATTCCGGATCCTTGTTCCATGCATCATTCCGGATCCTTGTTCCATGCATCATTCCGGATCCTTGTTCCATGCATCATTCCGGATCCTTGTTCCATGCATCATTCCGGATCCTTGTTCCATGCATCATTCCGGATCCTTGTTCCATGCATCATTCCGGATCCTTGTTCCATGCATCATTCCAGATCCCGGTTCAATGGATCCTCCTTGCTGCATATCTCATTTCCCTTCATATTTACATCTACTTTTTTATATCATTCCTAATCCTAAACTTTCTCCACCCTCTTTATCTTTCATTATATTATTCTTTACCTTTTCTTATTTTCTTTCAGCTAGATTCTGCGTCTTAGTGCTATTTAATTTCGTGTTTGTGAGACAATACCATGAATCTCCTTCCTTCTGCCTCTCTCACCTGATAACTGTGTGTGTGTGTGTGTGTGTGTGTACTCACCTAGTTGTACTCACCTAGTTGAGGTTGCGGGGGTCGAGTCCGAGCTCCTGGCCCCGCCTCTTCACTGATCGCTACTAGGTCACTCTCCCTGAGCCGTGAGCTTTATCATACCTCTGCTTAAAGCTATGTATGGATCCTGCCTCCACTACATCGCTTCCCAAACTATTCCACTTACTGACTACTCTGTGGCTGAAGAAATACTTCCTAACATCCCTGTGATTCATCTGTGTCTTCAGCTTCCAACTGTGTCCCCTTGTTACTGTGTCCAATCTCTGGAACATCCTGTCTTTGTCCACCTTGTCAATTCCTCTCAGTATTTTGTATGTCGTTATCATGTCCCCCCTATCTCTCCTGTCCTCCAGTGTCGTCAGGTTGATTTCCCTTAACCTCTCCTCGTAGGACATACCTCTTAGCTCTGGGACTAGTCTTGTTGCAAACCTTTGCACTTTCTCTAGTTTCTTTACGTGCTTGGCTAGGTGTGGGTTCCAAACTGGTGCCGCATACTCCAATATGGGCCTAACGTATACGGTGTACAGGGTCCTGAACGATTCCTTATTAAGATGTCGGAATGCTGTTCTGAGGTTTGCTAGGCGCCCATATGCTGCAGCAGTTATTTGGTTGATGTGCGCTTCAGGAGATGTGCCTGGTGTTATACTCACCCCAAGATCTTTTTCCTTGAGTGAGGTTTGTAGTCTCTGACCCCCTAGACTGTACTCCGTCTGCGGCCTTCTTTGCCCTTCCCCAATCTTCATGACTTTGCACTTGGTGGGATTGAACTCCAGGAGCCAATTGCTGGACCAGGTCTGCAGCCTGTCCAGATCCCTTTGTAGTTCTGCCTGGTCTTCGATCGAGTGTATTCTTCTCATCAACTTCACGTCATCTGCAAACAGGGACACCTCAGAGTCTATTCCTTCCGTCATGTCGTTCACAAATACCAGAAACAGCACTGGTCCTAGGACTGACCCCTGCGGGACCCCGCTGGTCACAGGTGCGCACTCTGACACCTCGCCACGTACCATGACTCGCTGCTGTCTTCCTGACAAGTATTCCCTGATCCATGTGTGTGTGTGTGTGTGTGTGTGTGTGTGTGTGTGTGTGTGTGTGTGTGTGTGTGTGAGAGAGAGAGAGAGAGAGAGAGAGAGAGAGAGAGAGAGAGAGAGAGAGAGAGAGAGAGAGAGAGAGAGAGAGAGAGAGAGAGAGAGAGAGAGAGACTGCACTGCCTACCTCAACACTTGAGAGTTGGTGAGCCATCACTAGTATACCTTGTGTCCCTCCCTCACTACTCTTGTACGTACTATGAATTATTCACCTGTCTTTGTCTACCTTCTTACATTTTTGTCACCTCTTTCTCCCCATCCCTTCCAGCCGCTCTCCTTCTTTCCACTCTTCATCCCTGTTCTGTCACAATCCCTCCTCCCCCCTCCCTCTCTCTCTCCATTACAAATACGCACTACCATCGATTTTCGAAATCATACATATAGTTTCATTTTCCACCATCCATGCAGAGCATATTTCATTCACCAGTAACTCACCATTACCACAAGTCACCCGTCACTGTCACCCACATTTCACAGCTTATATGCCATTGTGGATCAGGGTTAAGATATGGGAATGTCTTCATGCAGCCCAGCCCAGTGTCTGGTGAAGGTGACTGGTGCACTTCCATGACTACACCAAGTGTTAAAGACTTACAGTGTCCTGAAATAAATAAATAAAATATATATATATATATATATATATATATATATATATATATATATATATATATATATATATATATATATATATATATATATATATATATATATATATGTTAAAGACTCTTTGAGTCTTAACACTTGGTGTGGTCGTGGAAGTGTTATCGCCCAGCCACCAGCAGCCTGACTGTTCCTTTCAACCACCACCACAAACTTTGGGAAAATAATTTTTTACCTTTTTTTGTAAATAATCTGGTTCTGTCGTCGAAATAGGAACCTTGAGAGCAAAGCCATGATGCTTCGTATATATGTTAGCATCAACTTGCGTTAATTTTAAAGTCGGTTAACAAACAAGAATGGTGTAGAAGTGCATCAATCACCTTCACCAGACACTTAGTCACCTAGAAGGAACCTACACCCTCTTTACTCTTAATACTCTCAATACTAATGAGGAATAAGGAACATATGCAGCACACTGGATAACTATAAGGAGAGACGTTTCGTCCACAAGAGGCTTTTTGATGGACGAAACAACGCTCAATAAAGGTACCTAAATGTTGCAAATGTTTTATTCATCAACTTGTCGGTATTGTATACTTTTTATTTCGTATCACTAATGATGCCTAGAGCATCAGTCTCCTCCTCCTCTGCTACTTCTCCAACCCGTCCCCTTCCCCCTTTAAAACCATACTCTCCACGAGAACATTTTTAAAGTGGTTGTGTGGACATTATGGCACACTGGGTGTTTGGGATATTGTGGGTGGCCAATAGAAAGTAATGGTCCACGTTCCTGCTTGCCAGCTTCCTTGTCTACCTACATTACTACCAGTTTGAGTGCCTTCCTGTATGTTCAAGTGCCTTCCTACCTGTATGAGTGCCTGCCTGTCTGTTTAATGCCTTTCTGTTTTGAGTACCTGCATGAATGTTTGAGTACGTGTTTGCTCCTGTTGTGCCTGCTTGCCTGCATGTTTGAGTACCTGCTTGTAGTTTTAGTGCCTGCCTATCTGTTTAAGTGATTGCCCGCGTGTTTGAGATCCTGCGTGCCGTTTGATATTTATGCACCCGACTTTCTACTTTCTTGCTACATGTGTGCCTGACTGTTTTCCTGATTACCTGCCTATCAACATCCCTGATTTCTTGCCTATCTTTTGGTCTCCTTTTCTATCTGTTTTTTAAGTTACCTACATGCCTCCTTGCTTGTCTGCCTGCAGCATTTGCAACTAATCCATAACGTTTACCTACCTTTACCACCCCCTGCACCATCTGTCAAGACAGTCACTAAGTACCCAGTCATATAGAATGAACGGAAAAGTATGTACTCACGTTCGTGTCATGTACGTGGCAGAACACTCACCTGTAAAAGGATTAACCAAAATATTATAGGGCCTTCAAAAAGTAATGCATTAAATAAGTATAAAATCAGAGTTAGCCCGTATGAAATACGATATCAAAAAGTATATGCCTTCCTCTGCTATTACATAAAAATACACAAACGCTTGCTTGGTTGGTAGACAGCAACCACCCACGGAGGTACTACCGTACTGCCAAGTGAGTGTAAAACGGAAGCCTGTAATTGTTTTACATGATGGTAGGATTGGTGTCTTTTTTCTGTTTCATGAACAGGCAAGATTTCAGGTACGTCTTTCTACTTCAACTTACACTTAGGTCAAACTACACATTTATGTATACACACTCATCTGAGTTTGCTTTGATTTTATCTTAATAGTTATTCATTTTATTACTTTTCCTTTCACATCCATGGAAAAGTGGAATAAGAATCTTTCCTCCGTAAGCCATGAGTGTTGTAAAAGTCAACTAAAATGCCGGGAGCAATAGGCTAGAAACTCCTTTTCCAGTATAGCCTATTAAAAAGAAGGAAGAAAACCGTCAAAGTGGGATGTTTGAATGTGCGTGGTTTTAGTGCGAATGATAAGAGATGATTGATGATGCTATGAATGAAAAGAAGCTGGATGTCCTGGCTCTAAGTGAAACAAAGCTGAAGGGAGTAGGAGAGTTTCAATGGGGAGAAATAAAAGGGATTAGGTCCGGGGTTTCTAATAGAGTTAGAACTAAGGAAAAAGTAGCAATGATGCTGAAGGATAAATTATGGCAGGAAAAGAAGGAATTGTCTAAATTCAAGGATTTTTGGAGTAAAATAAGGGTTGGATGTGAAAAGTGGGTTACAGTAAGCGTTGATGCACTTGGAGAAGAGAGAAGTGTAGAGCAGAGGGATTTTGGGAAATGTCGAGTGAGTGCGTGGGGAGTTTTGAACCAAATGAGAAAGTATTTGTAGTTGGGGATTTCAATGCTGAAGTGGGTAAAATGTTGTAGAGGGTAGGTAAATCTGGGGTACCAGTGGTAAATGAAAATGTGAAGCCTTTAACTGAACTTTGTGTTTCTAGAAAGAAGTTTGGTAATAAGTAATACATATTTTATGAAAAAAAAAGATAAATAAGTATACAATAAGCCTGTAATGACAGTAGTTTGTTAAATTATGTATTGATGGATAAAAGGTTGAGAGGAAGGCTTCAGGATGTACATGTTTATAGAGGGGTGACAGATATATTGGATCATTACCTAGTTGTAGCTACAGTTAGAGTAAGAGGTAGATGGGACAAAAGGAAAATGCAACAGTAAATAAGAGAGAGGTTAAAGTTTATAAACTAAGGGAGGAGGAAGTTAGGGTGAGATAGAAGCAACTATTGACAGAAAGGTGGGCTAGTGCAAGTTTGGATAGTGGTGGGAGGGTGAAGAGAAATGGGATAGTTTTAAAAATGCAGTACTAAAATGTGCGGCAGAAGTTTGTGGCTATAGGAGGGTGGGTGCAGGAGGAAAGAAGAGTGACTGGTGGAATGAAGTAAAGGGTGCGATAAAATAGAAAAAAGTAGCTTATGAAAGGTTTTTACAAAGCAGAAGTGATATAAGAAAGGCAGAGTATATGGAGAGTAAAAGAAAGGTGAAGAGAGTGGTAAGAGTGCAAAGGGAGAGCAAATGACAGAGTGGGAGAGGCACTGTTAAGAAATTTTTCTGAGAAAAAGAAAAAAAAATGGAGTGAAATAAAGAAGCTAAGAAAGCCTAGGGAGGGAAGTTAGTAAATGAGGTGATGGAGGTATTGGTTAGATGGACGGAATATTTTGAGGAACTTTTTAACGTCGATGAAGAAAGGGAGGCGGTAATTTCATGTAGTGGCCAGGGAAGTATAACAACTTTTAGGAGTGAAGAAGAGCAGATGTGAGTGTGGGGGAGGTGCGTGAGGCATTACGTAGAATGAAAGGGGGTAAAGCAGCTGGAACTGATGGGATCATGACAGAAATGTTAAAAGCAGGGGGAGATATAGTGTTGGAGTGGTTGGTATTTTTGATTAATAAATGTATGAACGAGGGGAAGGTACCTAGGGATTGGCAGAGAGCGTGTATAATTCGTTTATACAAAGGGAAAGGGGACAAAAGAGATTGTAAAAATTACAGAGGAATAAGTTTACCGAGTATACCAGGCGAAGTGTATGGTAGGGTTATTACTGAAACAATTAGGAAAGAAGGAAAGAGAGAGGAGTGCAGTTGAGCAAGAAGGCTTTAGAATAGGTAGGGGATGTGCTGATTAGGTGTTTACACTGAAACACATATGTGAACAATATTTAGATAAAGGTAGGGAAGTTTTCATTGCCTTTATGGATTTAGAAAAGGCATATGATAATGTGGATAGGGAAGCAATGTGGCAGATGTTGGAAGTGTATGGAATAGGTAGCAAGTTACTAAATGCTATAAAGAATTTTTATGAGGATAGTGAGGCCCAAGTTAGGGTGTGTAGAGAAGAGGTATGTGTAATGTCGCCATTGTTGTTTAATATAATTATAGATGGCATTGTAAAAGAAGTAAATGCTAGGGTATTGGGGAGAGGAGTGGGATTAAATTATGGGAAATCAAACACAAAATGGGAGTGGACAGTTACTTTTTGCTGATAATACAGTGCTTTTGGGGGATTCTAAAGAAAAGTTGCAAAGGTTAGTGAACAAGTTTGGGAGGGTGTGTAAAGGTAAATAGTTGAAAGTGAATATAGATAAGAGTAAGGTGATGAGGGCATCAAACGATTTAAAGAGAAATTGGATACCACAATGGAGGGAGTATGGAAGAAGTGAATATTTTCAGATATTTGGGAGTTGACTTGTCAGCAGATGGGTTTATGAAGGATGAGTAAACCAGAGATCTAATGAAAGAAAAAACGTGAGTGGTGCATTGAGGTATATGTGGAGACAAAGAACGAGAGTATATTGGTACCAACACTCATATGTGGGTGTGAAGCATGGGTTGTAAATGTTGCAGCGAGGAGGAGGCTGGAGGCAGTGGAGATGTCGTGTCTAAGGGCAATGTGTGGTGTAAATATTATGCAGAGAATTCGTAGTGTGGAAATTAGGTGGTGTGGAGTTACTAAAAGTATTAGTCAGAGGGCTGAAGATGGGCTGTCGAGGTGGTTTGTTCATTTAGAGAAAATGGAACAAAGAATGACTTGGAGAGCATATAAATATGTTGGGGAAAGTAGGCAGGGTAGGGGTTATCCCCAAATAGGTTGGAGGGGATAAAGGAGGTTTTGTGGGCGAGGGGCTTGGACTTCCATCAAGCGAGCATGAGACAAATGGTTTTTGGGACCTGACGAGCTGCTGGAGTGTGAGCAGGGTAATATTTTATGAAGGGATTCAGGGAAACCGGCTAGCCGGACCTAGAGTCCTGGAAATGGAAAGTACAATGCTTGTACTTTAAAGGAGGGGTTTGGGATACTGGCAGTTTGAAGGGACGTCTAAACTGTCGTATCTGAGCGCCTCTGCAAAGACAGTGAATATGTATGAGTGATGGTGAAAGTGTTGAATGATGAAAGTTTTTTCGTTCTTTTTGGGTTTTTCTTTCTTTTTAGGTCACCCTGTCTCGGTGGGAAACGACCGTCATGTTTATATATAAAGGTAAAACTTGCAATTTCGACTTAAACAGCAACGTTCTTCTTACCGAATAAGGCAAGCAAAAATTTGTGTGCAATAATTTCGCAAAAATCATTCTGAACCTAGCGAAAAAAATATATTTCATTGTGTTTGTTTATTATTAAATTAATGTAAACTTATTTAAAATACGTATATTTAATTGGATTACGCTAAATTAAATTGCACTTGGTTATAATAAGGTTAGGTAAGTTTTCTAAGGTCCTTTTGGTACAAAAAAATATTAATTTTTACATTAATATAAATGAAAAAAAAATCTTTAAACGTATAAGAGAAAATTTTAGGACTTGAAATGAGTTCTTCCTAACTGACCAGTTTTACCTATTAAGCACAACGCACGCACACACACACACACACACACACACACACACACACACACACACACACACACACACACACACACACACACACACACACACACACACACACACATATATATATATATATATATATATATATATATATATATATATACACACACACATATATATATATATATATATATATATATATATATATATATATATATATATATATATATATATATATATATATATATAAATATATACATATATATATATATATATATATACACACACACACACACACAAACACACACACACACACATATATATATATATATATATATATATATATATATATATATATATATATATATATATATATATATATATATATATATACACAAATATATATATATATACACACACACACACATATATATATATATATATATATATATATATATATATATATATATATATATATATATTTATATATATATATATATTTATTTCTAGCATCTGCTAGAAAAATGACAGGATGGATAATGAGAACCTTCAAAACTAGGGAGGCCAAGCCCATGATGACACTCTTCAGGTCACTTGTTCTATCTAGGCTGGAATATTGCTGCATTCTAACAGCACCTTTCAAGGCAGGTGAAATTGCCGACCTAGAAAATGTACAGAGAACTTTCACGGCGCGCATAACGTAGATAAAACACCTCAATTACTGGGAGTGCTTGAGGTTTCTAAACCTGTATTCCCTGGAACGCAGGAGGGAGAGAGACATGATTATATACACCTGGAAAATCCTAGAGGGACTAGTACCGAACTTGCACACGAAAATCACTCACTACGAAAGCAAAAGACTTGGCAGACGATGCACCATCCCCCCAATGAAAAGCAGGGGTGTCACTAGCACGTTAAGAGACCATACAATAAGTGTCAGGGGCCCGAGACTGTTCAACTGCCTCCCAGCACACATAAGGGGGATTACCAACAGACCCCTGGCAGTCTTCAAGCTGGCACTGGACAAGCACCTAAAGTCAGTTCCTGATCAGCCGGGCTGTGGCTCGTACGTTGGTTTGCGTGCAGCCAGCAGCAACAGCCTGGTTGATCAGGCGCTGATCCACCAGGAGGCCTGGTCACAGACCGGGCCGCGGGGGCGTTGACCCCCGAAACTCTCTCCAGGTAAACTCCAGGTATATATATATATATATATATATATATATATATATATATATATATATATATATATATATACACACACACACAAACACACCTCTGCACCTGTATACAATAGGGATCAAGACAAGAATGGGCAACTATGATCCTACTATTGAAATGTTCCAAAAAACCACGCATCTCCCTCAAACGCAGGTAAATCCCAGCCTGCTTCTATCCCGAGCCTCCTTCCTCTCCCTCCCTCCCTCCCCACGTTCCTTTGTTTGCTCTCCTCATACCCCTCCCCCTCCTCCTTATCCTCTCCACCTAACGTACCAACACACAAACACATTTCAAAATATTTCCACACTTTCGCATAGCTTCGCATGCCACATCAAAACCCACACCCTACCCTCACACCCTGTAACTGGTAAACCCTTGGCTAGCTTTCAGGAACAAAATGTCACTCATAACCATATATATGACACAAGTCACGTTCATCACGGAGAATACAGCACCATCATGAAACTTACGCTTCACAAGATTAGAGTTTGTCACCGAAGTGGCTAGTTTATTGTGCACCCCATATCCATCCTGTGGAAGGTAGTGGAAGAGCATATGGATACACAAAAGACCTAAGAACTAGGCCCCAAAAGGGTTAACAGTAGTACAACTGAATTTATATCTACAGTTCACTTATCTGATACTAGTAAATTTAGGAAATTTGCTTAGTATATCTGGCATCATATTTTCATTAATAAGATTTCTTGACATGTTATTATACTATCTCTATATTCCTCAGCAGGTGGACAAATAAGCATACAGTGCTCAAGACAGTGACCATATGCCTGACCACATAATTTGCACTTGGTTTGATCATCATTTGTGTCTCCCAAACTGCCAGAAGTACTTGTAACTAAGCCTAAGCCTGGCTACTACATCAGTCAGTCTGTTCATACTGCAAGTTGCTCCAAAGACATACTTATCTACGTTTATGGCTTACAGATCTACTCAGGCTTCAAATTGCATTCCTATAACATTCATTTTTCATTATTTTTATATTCTACGTTCTCCTTCAGGGTACTCTTCTTGGCTAACACATCAACTTTATCATGAAGGAGTAATCCAACGTGTCATGGGATATCTATACCTGGCTTCTCCAATGAGCATGTTGCTAGAGTTATTATACGAGTCAAGAGCCCTCAATGATGACATAGAACCAGTAATGATGATAGAGTCAAGCTCAGTGTCATAAGTTATAAGCTTTAGCGCCATTAGGACTGCAAACAATTCAGTTTGCAGTGTAGACGCCCAGTTGTTAATTTTTATGCCTAACTCAAGAAATTTATTATCGTTCATAATTAGGGAGGTGGCAACAAGAGCAGATGCAGCCCTGCCAGAAGACTCCTGTTTAGATCCATCAGTGTATATAACTTGTGATACCTTATACCACCAGCTTCACAAAACATGGCAAGAACTATAAAAAGTGAGACATATCCCGGAGCTAAGGAAAATTAATTAAGGAAAGATTTAAAGGACAGAACCTTGTGACATTAGAGGATGGAAAGACAAAAGGAGACATGAGTTCGACGTACAAAATACCCGAAAAAATTGACGGTGTCGAAGAGAAAAAGCGGCTCGAGAGGTTGGACTGGAACACGGAGTATAAATGTCAGTTAATGAAGGAAATTAGCCAAAGGAATGCCAGGATATATTCTTTCAGCCTCAGACTGGTTAGAAAGTGGAATAACCTGGATGAAGTGGTGGTGTATAGGATTCTATACATAACTTTAAGGAAGTAATACTACAATCCTGAAACGACAAATGGTTAAATAGACCTACCAAAGCTAACAATCCTACACATATCGCTAAGCAACAATTTTTTTTTTAAATAGCAGCAGTCCTTATTTTATCAATTAATACACACTCCTATCCCCTCCTCCCCCCTCCTCGCACTCTTCATGCCTTGCCCCTGACACAGGTGCACCCTACACTGGTCGTGACGGGCCCAGTACACGCTCGCTCAAGCAGGAAACATGCGTCTTATTAAAAGGACTCCCAGATTACAAAAACTTTCTAAAGATGCCCCACGCGGGAAACGTTATAAAACTTTGGCCATAATTAAAAGGAGAAGTGTGCTGGGAGGGAGGAGAAGGGAGACAGACGGGTGGGGATGGTGGAGGGGCATGTTGTAAGAGAGGGAAGGGTGGTGGTTGTGGGTAGAAGCAGCTGCTAGAGGGGTATTTTGTAGACGTAGGGAAAGGGGTCAGTGCGATGAGCAAAATTCTGATGGATGAGTTTTAAGGTCTGGTGATGGGATTGGACAGGTGTATGTTGTCAATGAGAGAGAGAGGAATGAAGAGGTAGGAGAGGATGGAAAGGAAAGTGTTGTAGGTGAAAGGATGGAGAGGTAGGGAAAATGATGTCGTAGGTGTTGATGGGGAGGCGTGTGTTGTAGGTGGAAGAGAAGAGAAGAGTACCGTAGGTGATGATGAAGTAGGTGTGCGCGCTGGAAAACTGCTGTTATCGAGAGGCTAGGTCAACTTATTTACACTTTAATTTGGCTAAACTGGATTCATAAATAGTGTGCTGGTACCCTATTTTACAAGAAAGTAACACTATGGGAACAAACGCTATATTTTCCATTTTTATTCCATCTTGTAGGCTGCAAAGGCATGAGTACCTGATATAGGAAGGACAAGGACGAGGGCACACAGGTAGAATTGAACTTCTAAATGAACCAGACATTAGAAAGCTCTTTTACAGTAATCTGCAAAAGTAAAGCCATTGAACCAGGTCATAGGACAGTACGTAAGTATATTAACCTAGGAAATGATGGAGTAAGGTCTGTTTCTATAATCAGATTATATATAAAATATAAGTTGACTAAAAGCTAAAGAGCGTTCCACGGATCAACCCTTGCAAACTAAAATAAGTAACTATAAATAAGTTATGCAATCATTTACACAAGCGTCTGCCACTCACAAACATTACTTTCACTCACAAGCCATCATCTCTACACACCATTTTCTGCATACAAAAACAGAATTCATCCTTAAGTAAAGTAAACAGCGTCACTTAGCGACAATGGGAATAATGACATGATATTCTATCAGGAGTAAAGGCATGGTAAATATTGTGGTGCAGTATTACACTTGACTTGGGAAGACACAGTGGTAGTCTGTGCTCTATGGGTTCTTCGGCCCCACCAGAATTTCTAAGATGGTGAAACAAATATTGTTGCTCCTACTAATAAAAATAATGCATACACACACACACACATACACCCATATATATACATTTGTGTATACAATAATTTCGCAAAAATTGAGTATACAATAATTTTGTGTATACAATAATTTCGCAAAAATCATTCTGAACCTAACGAAAAAAATATATTTCATTGTGTTTGTTTGTTAAATTGTTGTAAACTTATCTAAAATACATTTAGTTGGATTATGCTAAATTAAATTGAGCTTGTTATAATAGAGTTAGGTAAGTTTTCCGAGGTTCTTTTGGTACAAAATTATTAATTTTTACCTTAACATAAATGAAAAAAATATATCTTTAAACGTATAAGAGGAAATTTTACAAAGGACTTAATTTTAAACGAGTTCCTGCTGACCAGTTTTACCTATTCGGCACGACACACACACACACACACACACACACACACACACACACACACACACACACACACACACACACACACACACACACACACACATATATATATATATATATATATATGTATATATATATATGTGTGTGTGTGTGTCGTGCCGAATATGTAAAATTGATCAATTAGCAAGAACTCATTTAAAATTAAGTCCTTTCTAAAATTTTCTCTTATACGTTTAAAGATATATTTTTTCATTAATGTTGATGCAAAAATTTATAATTTTGCACCAAAAGGAACTTAGAAAGCTTACCTAACCTTATTAAAACAAGCGCAATTTATTTTAGCCTAACCCAACTAAATATATTTTAGATTTGTTTACAATAATTTAATACTAAACAAACACAGTGAAATATATTTTTTTCGTTAGGTTCAGAATGATTTTGGCGAAATTATTGCATACACAAATTTTCACTTGTCCTATATGGCAAGATGAGCGTTGCTATTTAAGCCAAGATCGCAAGTTCTGCCTATTCGGCACGACATATATATATATATATTTCTGGATGGGGTGGTAGGGGAAGCTGAATATTTAAACGGCTTAAGAAAAATATAAAAATATTTTTCCTCGAAGCCTTTTTATCTACTTCTCAGTATTAATTTTTTTACGGGATATTCTGCTTACAACATTGCTTAAGCATTTTTTTTTTTACACTGATCATAAATGAGGCAGCAGTTGTGATCTAAACACCTTTTGAAACATACATTAAGTAAATTGCATCTCTCAAAGACGCTCTCACTTGCAAGTAACCGATTATAGTCATGAAAAAGAGCCCAGTGACAAAAACCATAAAATAGAGTCATGCACTTGTATAGCCAAACAGGGAGTTTAATATAAGGTTTTTACTGTGAAAAACGGTCACCAGGGCCGTATAATTTTTCACTGTGACTGTCAGCTGTGTTCAAATTGCAAAACTTTAATAATCTCACTGCAGTAATTAATATGTGCAAACGTTTATGTGGGTACTAATTTAGTTATTTGCAAGGGTCGATTCATAGCTCCTGGCCCTGCCTCTCTCAACCGGATGTACTGAGTTCTGGGCTCCACAGCTCTATCATTTCTACCCCTGAAACCTGCGTACAGTGCCCTCAACTCCTCTTCGACTACTTTCTTGAACTTACTACCCAGACACAGAAAAATAGGAATTTCCCGTCCTCGTGGCTCATCTGTATCTTCAGCTGCCATCTATATCCCCTACTGTCCTTCCTTGCATCCAAACATTCTTCCCCTATGCAATCTGTCCGCGAGTATTTTGTATGTAATGATCATGTCCTCTCTTGTATGTAACAAGACGAGCAGGCAGTGTGTAGCTGCGTGGCGGGACCGTGCAAGACAATACACACACTGGTTTATAAGTGTATCAGTGGAACACCACAAAACACCGAAGGATAAAAATATAACAGAAATACAATTTAAAACATTAACTAAAATGTTACAGGTTAGCGGAATAAGCAGCGAAGCATATATAACAAAAACAGGAAAAGAAAGCTATGAGGATGTTAGACGTAAAGAATTCGAGATGAGGCAAATAAAAACAGCTGGTGAGACAAAAGCATAAACACAAAGACCATTCCGATCTGTAAAGTTTCTATGTATCTTAAGTTTCTCTCTTTCCTAGACAAATAAGAATTTTGTAAGAATGACATCAAGATCTATTGCTAAACTTGCTCTGTCCTGTGTTCTACACTTGTCTTCCGCGTCATCTCCACTGCCTCTATACTTACACTGAACACTTCCATTATCACGTAAAATCCCCGTCCACCAAGATTCTGATCTTCCCACTGCCCTTCTATGGTAAATGCTGATAAATCTGCAGAACACTCAGGTATGTCGCTCTTCCCTAAGTCTGCACCAAGCAACGTGCTTACCGCATCAACGTAGCTTGAACTCCCATCACTTATTCTACCTACAATCACACACAGAAAAAAAGGAGGAACTTCGTAATACTTAATAATACTGTCGTGCTTACCTCTGACATTTTTTAAAAATGTTTTAATGCAAAAGTCATTCTCTCTGTTCATGAAGAATAAACCACAATACCACAGATGGAACAACTCACAACTAAACCGAACACACTATGCTGAAATAAAATAGTCACTGTTGTCGGAAAGTTTACGGAGTTGGAAAATCCCAGATATAATGAAAGAAATCATGGGTACTGGAAGGGGACACTAGTTTATGAAAGGTAACAAGTGTTGAAAAGGCACATACATTGAAAAGAAACAGATATTGAAAAAGTCAGCTTTTTTATTGTCTTTGTGTATCATAGCTGTAATGTCGGTTTTCTGTAGAAGTCTTGTAAGCAAGAAAGCAAAAACAAAGAGAGGCGTAAGATCACCGAGGTTGATTATGCAACAAACAGTCCGTGAAGACAAATAAAAGGAGAAACGAGAGGCTGACGCAGGTAACTGCATAGCAAGGTAATAAACGACGGGATAATGAAGTCAGAGAAACGAGATTTGGCGAGCTATAACGAAAGGAAAAGACAAGAGGGAAAGGCGAGAAAGGAACGGCAGCACTTATTGCTAAAAGAAAAGAAAATAAATAAACTAAACTTACGCTAGCTTGAGAGAGAGAGAGAGAGAGAGAGAGAGAGAGAGAGAGAGAGAGAGAGAGAGAGAGAGAGAGAGAGAGAGAGAGAGAGAGAGAGAGAGAGAGAGAGAGAGAGAGAGAGAGAGAATGTGTATGAACGATTAGTTAGAGTGTATATATAGTGTGATTATGCCGGACTTGAGTCCTGGAAATGGGAAGTACAATGCCTGCACTTTGAAGGAGGGAGTTGGGATATTGGCAGTTTGGAGGGACTTCTAAACTGTTGTGTATGAGCGCCTCTGCAAAGGCACTACTCACCTCTTTGTACTCACCTATTTGTGGTTGCAGGGGTCGAGACTCAGCTCCTGGTCCCGCCTCTTCACTGATCGCTACTAGGTCCTCTCTCCCTGCTCCATAAGCTTTATCATACCTCGTCTTAAAGCTATGTATGGTTCCTGCCTCCACTACATCACTTGCTTGACTATTCCACTTCCTGACAACTCTATGACTGAAGAAATACTTCCTAACGTTCCTTTGACTCATCTGACTCTTCAGCAGTGATTATGTATGAGTGATGGAAAAAGTGTTGAATGATGCTGAAAATATTTCTTTCTTTCTTTTTGGGTCACCTTGCCTCGGTGGGGAAACCGCCGATGTGTGTGTGTGTGTGTGTTATATATATATATATATATATATATATATATATATATATATATATATATATATATATATATATATATATATATATATATATATGTGATTGTGTATGTAGTATGTGATTTTGTACTCACCTAGTTGTGGTTGCACTGGCCGCTACTGGGTCACTCTCCCTGCACCATTAGCTTTATCATACTTCTGCTTAAAGCTGTGAATGAATCCTGCTTCCACTACATCGCTTCCCAAACAATTCCACTTCCTGACTACTCTGTGACTGAAGAAATACTTCCTAACATCCCTGTGATTCATCTGTGTCTTCGGCTTCCAACTGTGTCCCCTTGTAGCTGTGTCCCATCTCTGGAACATTGTGTTTCTGTCCATCTTGTCAATTCCTCTCAGTATTTTATATGTCGTTATCATGTCCCCCCTATCTCTCCTGTCCTCCAGTGTCGTGAGGTCGATTTCCCTTAACCTCTCCTCTTAGGACATACCCCTTAGCTCTGGGACTAGTCTTGTTGCAAACCTTTGAACTTTCTCTAGCTTCTTTACGTGCTTGGCTAGATATAGGTTTCAAACTGGTGCCGCATACTCCAATATGGGCCTAACGTACACAGTGTACAGGGTCTTGAACGATTCCTTATTAAGATGGCGGAATGCTGTTCTTAGGTTTGCTAGGCGCCCATATGCTGCAGCAGTTATTTGGTTGATGTGCGCCTCAGGAGATGTGCCTGGTGTTATACTCACCCCAAGATCTTTTTCCTTGAGTGAGGTTTGTAGTCTCTGGCCCCCTAAACTGTACTCCGTCTGTGGTCTTCTTTGCCCTTCCCCAATCTTCATGACTTTGCACATGGTGGGGTTGAATTCCAGGAGCCAATTGCTGGACCAGACCTGCAGCCTGTCCAGATCCCTTTGTAGTTCTGCCTGGTCCTCGTCCGATTGAATTTTTCTCATCAACTTCACATCATCTGCCAACAGGGACACTTCGAAGTCTATTCCTTCCGCCATGTCGTTCACAAATACCAGAAACAGCACCGGTCCTAAGACTGACCCCTGTGGAGCCCCACTCGTCACAGGCGCCAACTTGGACACCTTGCAACGTACCATGAATCGCTGCTGTCTTCCCGACAAGTATTCCTTAATCCATTGTAGTGCCTTCCCTGTTATCCCTGCCTGGTCCTCCAGTTTTTCCACTAATCTCTTGTGTGGAACTGTGTCAAACGCCTTCTTACAGTCCAAGAAAATGCAATCTACCTGCCCCTCTCTCTCTTGTCTTACTGTTGTCACCCTGTCACAGAACTCCAATAGGTTTTTGACACAGGATTTCCTGTCCCTGAAACCGTGTTGGCCGTTAAGTTCATTTCTTTCCAGGTGTTCCACCACTCTTCTCCTGATAATCATCTCCATGACTTTGCATACTATATATGTCAGTGACACTAGTCTGTAGTTTTGTGCTTCTTGTCTGTCTCCTTTTTAAAAAATTGGGACTACATTTGCTGTTTTTCATACCCCAGGTAATCTCCAAGTTTCGATAGATGTGTTGAATATTGTTGTTAGGGGTACACATAGCGCCTCTGCTCCCTCTGTCAGGACCCATGGAGAGATGTTATCCGGCCCCATCGCCTTTGAGGTGTCTAGCTCACTCAGAAGCCTCTTCACTTCTTCCTCGGTTGTATGTATTGTGTAAAACACTTGGTGGCGTACCCAACCTCTCAGTCTTTCTGGAGCCCCTTCTGTCTCCTCTGTGAACACTTCCTCGAATCTCATGTTGAGTTCCTCACATACTTCTCGGTCGTTTCTTGTGATCTCTCCTTCTTCCTTCCTTAGCCTGATTACCTGGTCCTTGACTGTTGTTTTCCTCCTGATGTGGCTGTACAACAGCTTCGGGTCAGATTTGGCTTTCGCTGCTATGTTATTCTCATACTGCCGTTGGGCCTCCCTTTGTGTGTGTGTGTGTGTATGTGTGCGTGTACTCACCTAGTTGAGGTTGCAGGGGTCGAGTCCTAGTTCCTAGCCCCGCCTCTTCACTGGTCGCTACTAGGTCACTCTCCCTGAACCGTGAGCTTTATCATACCTCTGCTTAAAGCTATGTATGGATCCTGTGAGTGTGTGTGTGTGTGTGTGTGTGTTTAGTCAGGTAGAAATTAACATACACAAGAAAGACACCGCCAAAGAAAAAAAATACGTACAAGAAAGGCACTTTATCAAAGAAAAACATTTCCTAGAGAGGTAGAAATACAAGAAAAAAATCAGAGCAACACAAAGAAAATCCGCAGGAAGGCCCCGTGAACAGGATTAACTAGCTGAGGTACGGTGGCACAGCGGCAGGGTTGATAAAAAGGTAAAAGATGAAACACACTTTATCAGTGGTGGACAATATCTGGGGGAGGGAGCGGGCAGAGATAGAGGGAATATTCTTAGGATTTACGGAATGCGGGCAGAATAGAGAGAGCCGATAATAGCTATTGTGGGGACACGGACGAGAGATGAGAAATGTGTGTGTGGGGAGAGAGAGAGAGAGAGAGAGAGAGAGAGAGAGAGAGAGAGAGAGAGAGAGAGAGAGAGAGAGAGAGAGAGAGAGAGAGAGAGAGAGAGAGAGAGAGAGAGTGAGTCATAAGTGACGGGAAAGAAGAGAGGTGACGGGAAAGAGCCGAGGTAACGGGAGGGAACAGAAGTGATGGGAAGGAACGGAAAGGATGAGAGAGGTAAGACATGCAAGAAAGGTAATGGAAGAAGAGAGGATGAAGAAATGCTAGAAGGGAAGAAAAAGGGATGCAGATGGAATGACATAGACTGTTAAAGAAAGTGGCAGCTCATGGCATTGGGGGAAAAGTGCTCTCGTGGATCGAGTCATGGCTCACTGACAGGAAGCAGAGAGTGTCCATAAATGGGGTTAAATCCGAGTGGGGATCTGTAACAAGTGGCGTTCCACAAGGATCAGTCTTGGGCCCGTTGTTGTTTATAATATATATCAATGATCTTGATGAGGGAATTACTAGTGATATGAGCAAATTCGCCGATGACACAAAGATAGGTAGGATAATTGATTCAAACGTAGATGTTATGGAACTTCAGGAGGATTTAAACAAACTCTATTCTTGGTCAGAAAAGTGGCAGATGCAGTTCAATGTAGATAAATGCAAGGTTCTGAAGCTTGGGAGTGCCCATAACCCTAGTACTTATAAGTTAAATGATGTAGAACTTAGCCATACAGATTGCAAAAAGGACTTGGGGTTATGGTGAGCAGCAACCTTAAACCAAGACAGCAATGCCTAAGCGTACATAATAAGGCAAATAGATTACTGGGATTTATATCAAGAAGTGTAAGCAACAGAAGTCCAGAGGTCATACTGCAGCTTTGTACATCATTAGTAAGGCCTCACCTAGATTATGCAGCTCAGTTCTGGTCTCCGTATTACAAAATGGACATAAATTCGTTAGAAAACATTCAGCGTAGGATGACTAAATTAATACATAGCATTAGAAATCTTCCTTATGAAGAAAGATTGAAGACTCTTAAGTTACATTCACTTGTTAGACGAAGAATGAGGGGAGACCTGATCGAACTGTATAAGTGGAAGATAGGTATTAATAAAGGGGATATTAATAAGGTCTTGAGGATGTCTCTCCAAGAGAGAACCCGCAGTAATGGATTTAAATTAGATAAGTTTAGTTTTAGAAAGGACATAGGAAAGTATTGGTTTGGAAATAGGGTAGTTGATGAGTGGAACAGTCTACCTAGTTGGGTTATTGAGGCTGGGACTTTGGGTAGTTTCAAATCTAGGTTGGATAAGTACATGAGTGGGAGGGGTTGGATTTGAGTGGGACTTTCACATCAGAGCTTATTTCTTGGGTGGCATTGAAAATTGGGCAAATGTTTTGTTAGTGGGATGAATTGTAAAGGACCTGCCTAGTATGGGCCAGCAGGCCTTCTGCAGTGTTCCTCCTTTCTTATGTTCTTATATGTGGAAGAAACTTCAATCAGGGTGAGTAGGAGAGGGAAGGGAGTGCGGGAAGGGGTATAAGAAAAAAAAAAGTTCTTCCTCACAAACAATAAGTTAGACAACTGGATTGGAATCTATGTGAGGAAAACATGTCCTACCACTTGAAAAAATATTACATCTACATAATGAAGACGTAACACAGAGAACATTTGTAAAAAAAACACAAAACCAGAAATAAAGAGTCCAGTATCGCTGACAAACATAGTCACTATGGTCCTAGATGCTGTTTAAGAATGTAAAGTTCATCAACAAAATAACAAATATGTACGGAGAAAAAGGAATGAGTAGACTGCATCTTCCTAGACTGTAAGAAAGCATTTGACACTACACCATACTAGATGCTGATCTACAAACTAGAGAAACAGGTCTGAGGAACAGTGGAAATGTTCAGTTGCATACAGAAATCCTTGGATAACAGCAGGTAGAAGGTGACTCTAAGATAAGGTGTCAAGGAGAACAGGTGTGAAGAGTCCACCAAATATCAGTACTTGAACATTTGGTGTTCCTGATATACCTATGGCGGATTTCGAGTGTCTTTCTAACCCTGAACCCGGTCAGATGCCACGTTATACTGTTGACTGCATATTCAGCCAGGTTGTTGTTGTTGACGGTCCGCTGACACACAAAGTCATCATAGCCTGGTTGATCTGGGACTCGACTGAGAGTGATATTTCTTATGTCTGCTGGTAGCATATTGAATAGTCTTGGACTACGGATGCTGACAGTGTAATTTTATAGTGTCCACTGTGCCCCTGCAAGCATTCATTAAATCAGTTTTAAACTTTCTTCAATATCTTTCACTCCACTAAGTTTTTTACGGAAGTGTGTAGATTTCTGTCTATGTTCTTAAGTATCTCTCTTTCTTCTTCACTCCAGAAAGTGCATTCCAAGTAGTTTACATGCTTTACTGGATCTATGAGAGCAGGTGATTTCCGGCTCCTATATCTCTTCTGCCTTGAACGAAGACGTCAACACCGAATATTCTCACAGACTGGTTATAAATGACCATAATTTTTAAAGGGGTGGACCGGTAAGCCAGCGGAAGGCCTCGATCAGATGACCAAAAGCTCCAAAGGCGGGTCATCATCTGACTAAGACCCGCGTCAGGAAACATTTGTCCTGTTTCCTGACGAACCTTACCTAACCTAACCTAACCGAATATTCTAAACGAGAGCAAAATTTATTGCAATAATGTTATCGTTGACAGTGTCAGCTTTGTCATTCTTCCTGTATTTGCGGCATTAGATATACTGTGTTCTCTAAACGACAGGTCATCTGACATTATTAAACCAAAGTCTTTTACATTCTATAAGATGGTTCTCATGTACTCTGTATCCAGTGATCTTTGTGAATTCTTCATTCTTTCCATATTCCAGTTGGAATTTGCCACCACTGAAAATCGTATAATTTTCTACTGCCCACCTGAAAACTTTATTGATATCTGTTGGGTAATTTTCCGAATGTCTTGTACAGAGACAACTTTTATCCTTATATTGATACCTTGAGCAAAAGAATATAAGCTGTGTAGTTATTTATACTATGAGGCCGAGAAATAGTAATGGCGCCAGGATCATGTTTCAGCCTACTGAACTTTTTACAGTGCTAAGATTAAATGTTGTTTTGTTTACTACTACTCTACTACTACTCTTTGTATTCCATTTGTCTTAAAATTTAATATCCATTTTCCTACTTTTCTTGTTATACCTATTGACCTTATTTGTCAACTGCCTTTTAAATATCGGTGTAGAGTCTATCTCCGTAATTTAGTAAGAGTAGTATGGAAGTTATGATAAGCATGATTTTCCCGCTTGAAATCCATGGTAGCTTGGGTTGTTTCAGTCATGCTTTTCTATAAAGTTATTACTTTCGTGTCTCCCCACCCATTCAAAGACTTTTATATGTGATGTTAGCACAACTAGTCTGTAATTTTTTGTCGGATAACTACTGCCTCCTTTGTGTTGCACTTTCCAAGGTGCCTGGAATTTAGTCTGTATCTCAGCTCTTGCTCCAGCGAATACTAAATGCTCACGCTAGCGGTATTTTGCCCTTCTTAATAAGCGGTTCCATGATGTTACATAAAGATAAATTGCCTGCCTGAGAAAACTGTCCATAACGTATAACTTTTTTGCCAATATGTGAAATTAATGGAGGTAATAACCGAAGAGAAGAAAAGAGAGAAAGACTACAGAAAGACGTGAACACTCAAAAATAAAAATAAAAATAAATGAATAAATGAAAAGATAAAAATAATTTTCTTGATAAGTAAACAAAAAATCCGAAAGACGAAAAAGTTCTTGCAGAATGATGAACAATAAATCAAAGTGAAAAAAAATAATTATATAACCACGAAGATTTTTAATACCATATATATATATATATATATATATATATATATATATATATATATATATATATATATATATATATATATATATATATATATATATATATATAACAAAGGCAGCAATGGTACAGCTGGACAAGCGGACAATCACATTCAATTTTAAACTTGTCGGAAAAGTTGGTTACGGCAGCTATTGGGTAAATGCTTCTGGAAAATTGACTTAGTTGGGACCGCGGTATTTTATGCGTTATTGGATTTATTATCAGGATAATTCCAAAATGTGTATGTAAAAATCGTATTAAGTTTCAGAGCAATATACTGAAACCTGGAGAACGAATTAAAATAACAATCAACTCTCCTGGCTAAATTGAAAGGTAAAAAAATTACATACGATTAAAATTAGGCGTTTTGTTTTATGTGTGTATATGTATGTATATACATGCATGTATGTATATATAACAATACTGCGATTAGCCGAGGATTCGAACCCATGTCGTTTTGGCCCATCTCATGTTGAGCGAAAATCACACATGACGCTGTGACGCACGGAATCACGCAACCCTACAAAAAATGACGCACCCAGCAGAGCTAAGTGTTCTACCGTCATCCGAGGATATACGGTGGTGTGGGTGTCTTTGAGCTAATTTCATTCTAATCCCCGTTTGGTGTATTAGCCTCACGAGCAGGATATATATATTATTGTAACCACGAACGAGTGGTATTAATCATTAACAACACTGCGGCTAGCCGAGCATTCGAATCCATAACATTTTGGCGAACCTCATGGTGAGCAAAAATCACACATGATGCTCTAACCCACGCACCCCACACCTCTTGCCTACACCCGAGCGTTCATTTCTCTTACAATTCCATCTATAAATATACTGAACATCCATGGTCACATCACACATCCCTGTCTAAGGTCTACTTTTACTGGGAAATAATCTCCCTCCCCCCTACATACTCTAACCTGAGCCTCACTATCCTAGTAAAAACTGTTCATTGCTTGCAATAAACTGCCTCCTATTTCATACATCTGCAACATCTGCCACATTGCAGGCCTATCCACCCTAGCATACGAGTTTTTCAAATCTATAAATGCCACAAAATCCTCCCTACCCTTATCTACATAATGCTCACCTATATATTTAAGTGTAACACCTGGTCTACACACTCCCTACCCTTCCTAGAGCCTCCTTGTTCATCTGCTATCCTGCTCTCCGTCTTAATCTTAATTCTTTCAATAATAACTCTATCATACACTTTACCAGGTATACTCAACAGACTTATTTCCCTATAATTTTTACACTCTCTTTTGTCCCCTTTGCCTTTATACGAAGGAACTATGCATGCTCTCTGCCAATCCCTAGGTACCTTACCTTATTCCATACATTTATTAAACAAAAGCATCAACCACTCCAAAACTATATCCCCACATGCCTTTAACATTTGTATCTTTATTATATCAATCCCAGTTGCTTTACATCTTTCACTGTACCCACTGCCTCACACACCTGTCTCACACTCATAAATGGTTCTTCCTCACTCCTACACGATGTTATTCCTCCTTGCCCTATACAAGAAATCACAGATTTCTTATCTTCATCAATATTTAACAATTTCTCAAAATATTCCCTCCATCTTCCCGATACCTCCAACTCTCCACTTAACTTCACACACACACACACACACACACACACACACACACACACACACACACAAAATATACATATGTATATATATAATTTATATATATATATATATATATATATATATAAATATATATATATATATATATATATATATATATATATATATATATATATATATATATATATATATATATATATATATATATATATACACACGCACACAAAACAACCATGGGGGAGTAGAATGATAGCTGATAGAACTGAATGACAGAACTGGAAAAGATTCTAATGCTCTATTTATTCATGTGAGAGATTTTAACCATCCAACTGATTTTCAAAAGACTGAGGAAGTTGTATCAAGCAAGTCCATGGTCGACAGGAATATAACTGAATCATGTTTCATAAAAACAGTTTTGAAAATATGAACATTTCCTTTGATTTATATAAATTAGATTCGTTTATAATTAATAAAATTTGGGAAGAATTTAATAATACATTAAACAAATAATAAATCTTAATTCTTGGGTAGAGTACGAGGGTTGGGCAAATATTCTGTCAGTGGTATGGACTGCGAAGGACCTGCCGTATGGGCCAACAAGCCTGCTGCAGTGTTCCTCCTTTCTTATGAATCGGGTGTCGTCACGCGTCAGGTGTTTCTTGGTTGTGGGATGTGATGGTGAAGTGTAGTCTTGACCCTTTACATGCCTTCCTTTGATATATTGTTTTAATAGTTTCTTGATAATGTGAGAAGTCACGAATTTCACTATTCTTTCACAGTGGCTGTTTTGAATATTCTGATATCACCCATTTACTGTGATCTTATTGCATTCATATATATATATATATATATATATATATATATATATATATATATATATATATATATATATATATATATATATATATATATAGACACACACACACCTTTGCCTATTCGGCAAGGGTGTTTTCTGCCCAATAAACAGAATGATTTTTTTTGCCATAAGTCTGTGAAAATAAAGCTGAAAAAAAATGATACAAATATATATAATTTACTTAAAGTAATACTTGATAAATTTAACATAACCTATTATATACATAACAGAATTTAGGAGAAAAAAAATTTGTTAGGTTATATTAAGGTTTCTAAATTAATTTTGGTCCAAAAACAATAATTTTTATATTATCAATGAAAAAAATATCTCATTCTGCAATTTTTTTTTGTGGGGGGGGGGGAGTATAATTTTTAAGGAAGTTCGACCTATTGGGCAAGTGAAGCCATGTGAGGTGCACAGGATATTTGCTCTATTATGTCATATAAAAATATCGCATTTTTATTAAAGCAAGGTGCTTCTCTTCATCCACTGTTTGATACCAGTAGTCGAGGAAGTGAAAGGCAGAGCGAAAGCCTTCTGCTTTTCTATTCTTACCTTATCTGTCTTGATAGTTGATTAACCTGTTAGAAACTAGTTTCATTTTTCTCAGCAGAGCCCTCAAAAAGAGACCATATGCTCTCCGTTTTTTTTCTTTCTCTCTCTCATTACTATTTCCTCTACCATAATATACTGTAATATACAACAAACCGACAGCGTCGCAACGCAAGTTTTAAAAGTTAGACGAACATGGGGACAGTTCGTTGTGTGACGAGATGTCTAGAAGCTTTGGTGCAAGAAAAGCGAGTCGAGACAGGTGGGGTGAGACAAGTGAGGTGAGGAAGATGGGGAGAGAAATAAGGAGAATGACACACATGACGGGAGGGAAGATGAAGTAAGTATACACTAGGACCATCAAGTTCACTCGTTAAGCAGCTGTGGATCTCAGGAGCAATGATTACCTCGCCTTCACAGGTTAATTCACACACCACTAGTTGGCTGCAGCCCAGCACCCGTGAACTAATCATCTAAATAACACACACGTGTGCGTAAATTTTCCTTACAAAAATTTCAACAGCAACGGCAAGCAAAGTAAGGCAGGTGGGGCACGACAAGCGAAGTATAGCAAGTGAGGCGTGGCAAGCTATAATACGGCAAATGAGTTGTGACAGATGCTGAGTGAAATGGACCCATAGGGCCTTACGGAGCCTGAAGAATGGGAGATAATTAGGTTTAATCCAAGGAGAGGAAGCTCCAGTTCTTTGAATCAAAAGCCCTTTGTCAGGATCACGGTACCACCCGCCTCCTTTAAGGGGCTGACCTACCACAACCAGTGCCAGATGACCCCCCGTCCTCTAGAAAACCCAACACCTTCCCCGTCCCTCTCATACCAATCTCAGGTGGAGGTTATCTCGCCTCCACCTCCAACACCACATCTTCCTAATGAAATGGGAAGACAACAAACTCCTTTTCATCTCCCCCTCTACCACCCACGTAGATTCCACCGCCATTCCCCCTTCCAGTCATACCATCCTCCCTCCCTCCTTTCCAGTTTCTGTCTGTCTTTCTCTCTCTCTCTTCTAATAATTGTTGCCCGAGCGGCTAGTTTATGCAGTTTGATTACAGTGGTTATATTGGGTCTTTATCAAACGCCGCTGGGTCATCAGACTCCGATGTTATGCACGACTAAAGCTGGTGCATGGTAAACTGCCATTAACCTTACATGTTATGTTAATTCTAACATTAGCACCATAAGTAGGATCATATCCTACTACAGTTCAGAGAACTTTAGAGTTTGGCGTTGCATTGCTGATCTAGTTTCTGAACAGCAACTAAGGGTGCACAGGGAGATAGCAAGATATATAAATGACGTGACGTAGTCAACAGGCTTGTTAACCTTAAATGTAAATGGACGAATTTAACAGATATCAATTTGTTTATTAAATGCTTTGTTATTAATTTTTACATAAATTATATACAAAAAAATAAATAAATCGCAACTACAGCATTTATAATTTATAATGGTTTACAACTCATTTTGAGTTTTGGCGTGCTCAAAAATAGTCAACGTAACTACTGTAATTACAGCGTTCCTGGGAATATCTGGTAAAAAAATTGATCTGAACACTGATTCATACATTAAACAACGCATGACTTAATACGGTACAATGATGAATGACATGATGCAGTTCTTTAGTTTGTAGCCCTGAAACAACGAAGCAGATTCTGTTAGAGAAACAACTGAGTATGGAGTGCAACAGCTGAACTCAGTATCTCTATTTTAGTTCCATCAAAACAATACGACTTTTCTACTAACCATATGAAATGCATTTTTAAAGTAGGAAATATCTTGCATTTGTGTCATTTGTCTCTATACAAAGACAATTTGCAACATTTCTTGCACAGTTTTATCAAGAAAGAATATAATGATAATGGTTGTCATTTTGTGTGTGTGGAAAAGTGTTGAGCGCCATCCTTTCAAAGGTTTTCCTCAAGCAACTGGTCGGCTATATGGAACGAAAAGTATCATGTTGCTAAGGTTCCCATATCGATACAAAACTGGTAGTCTATGAAGGTGAGTAACCCACACGATAACTCTTATAATTCTAACAGATGATAACCAAGTACACGTTTTATTCTATTGGTATCGTAGACGATATTATTCCCAGGGGCACGAGCCTTGTCCCTTGTAAAGACGCTGTACCTACCCACCCTTGCCTTCTCCCCCTCCTTGTGCTTCACTCCTTCCCACCGTGTTGCCAGTGTTACCTCCTGGTGGGAGAGAGAGGGAGGAGAGCCACATAACTGCCAGGCCACCAGTATTTACGGGCGCTCGCTACTGTGACCCGCCCAATGGAACACACCTCCAGGCGGCCTCCACGACTTTGGCCGAGGATCGTGATGGTAGAGTCGGTTCACTTGTGATCGTGTTTCTTCACTAGTGGTCGTGTTCCTTCACTAGTGGTCGTGTTCCTTCACTAGTGGTCGTGTTCCTTCACCTGTGATTTGAGTCCCCATGATGCCTTGCTAACACATGTGCTGTAAAATATTATTTACAGCACATTTGGATCAAGTAAAATCATTATAAACCGGGTTAACGAGAGAAATTATTTGCAAATATTTATCTACATCTGGCGGCGGACTCCGATTTATGAAATTAAATCTCCGCCTAGGAAGAGTCAGCCAGGGGGCCGAGTTTATAGTTGTGAAACTGTTGCTGACATGTATATATATATATATATATATATATATATATATATATATATATATATATAGTTAAACTACCACTTGTTCGTGGTTGCAGTAATATGTAGACTGCTTGTGAAGGCTGGTATATCATACGGAGTAGAATGAAGTTAGTTCTGATCTTACCGCAGCCACGTATATCCTCGCATCATGAAACATGCCCAGTATACCTGGAGAGGGTTTCGGGGGTCAACGCCCCCGCGGCTCGGTCTGTGACCAGGCCTAGTGCTACTAGGTACATGATGTTTGTAGGATCGTTGATGCAGTACTTTGAATGTCGTGAGTTTTGACTCGCTTCCCAAGAGGCGGGCTAAAACAACACGGGCTCGATCCTTACTAGCCACAGTTTGTTACTGCTAAAATACCACTTGCTAGTGGTTGCATTAATATATTCCACTGATTTTGGTGTAAAAGTTTTTGTTTTGCCATCAAAACTAATTTAGAAACCTCACCTAATCTAAGTGATTGGATGGTGTGTGGAATGAAAGAAATTCGAGAGAGTGAAGACTTAATATGTCCGACGGGCTGTAGTTTGTCCTCTTATGTAGGTAAGTCAGGAGAGGGAAGAAACCGAGGCAGGAGACTAACTGACTGGAGGGAAACTAAAAGGGACAGGAGGTGGGGGATGAAATGCAACCTTTAGGATGCATAAGATACTATGTATCCTGTTTGAATTAGTTCTTCTAGCAGAATCTATATGTACTTCCGAGTGGTATCGAAGTCTGCCTTCCAGCCCTGCTTTCTTCACTCACTCCTTTCTCTTCTTTGTTTAACCCTTAAACTGTCCAAGCAGATCTACGTTCACATGTGTAGTGCTCCAAAAGTAGATCTACGTTTTTTTTTCCCATATTTTCAAATATAACAAAAAAAAGTAGATCAAAGTTTTTTTACACGTTTTCAAATGTAAAAAAATAAATAAAAAAAGATCTACTTTTTTTTTTACATACTTTCAAATGTTGAAAAAACGTAGATCTACGTTTGGACAGTTTAAGGGTTATTAAACAAGGCTGGAGCTGACATTGCCAATGATGTGTCAGCTACTGCTTTTATGGCATTATATTCACGCACAGGATGAGTCGAGCTGCCCAATAAACTCACTCCTCGGAGTAAGATTTAAAAAAAAAAAGTGCGTGCTTTCTCTCGGTCCACTGCATGATTATACTCACTTTCACTTTGCTTTCAATTCTTTTCGTGCATTCAAATCGTTCCTGCTGTCCCTCAATTCACTTCCTCTTCAATTTACTCCATGCTTTCTTTCGATAAACTTTAACTGCTCTCAATTAACTTCCTGCTTTCTCTAACTTCATACCCTGCTTTATCTCTATCTTTTCATTATTCTCCCTACTTTCTCTCACTTTGTTCCCTTGTATACCCCGCTCCTCTCTCTGATTATTTCACTCTTCGATTAACGCCAACTAATACATCCCACATTATACAACCAGCTAACCACATAATTCATAATTCTATTTAGTTATTAGCTAAACTTTATCTTTGCGTCATGGTCGATCTCTCTCACAAGGGCTGTCATGTAGGTGTTTGTCTCTCTCCCTAACTAGGGTGATATTAAGCAGTACACACATAATTAAGGATTTTTTGGGAAGAATAGTACATAAAATATGTAAAACTCGAATAATTTAATATATTTTCGCCACAAATAAGATGCAAGCGTGAAGCAACAGCAGCCTGTTTATCTGGAGTTTATCTGGAGAGAGTTCCGGGGGTCAACGCCCCCGCGGCCCGGTCTGTGACCAGGCCTCCTTAGGTCAGTGTCCCAGGATGCGACCCACACCAGTCGACTAATACCCAGGTACCCATTTTACTGATGGGGAACATAGACAACAGGTGGAAAGAAACACGTCCAATGTTTCTACTCTGGCTGGGAATCGAACCCAGGCCCTCACCGTGTGAAGCGAGAGCGTTAACCACCAGGCCACCAGAGCCCTCTGGCCCTGTTTACCTGGAGAGAGTTTCGGGGGTCAACGCCCCCGCGGCCCGGTCTGTGACCAGGCCTCCTGTCACAGTTTGCCCACGGGCATAAATGAAGGTATAAAAACAGTGCAGAACAAGCCTAAATTTTTGCTACATCTTAATTTATGATCTGCTACATGACTTGATAAAGCTCATTTATGGGAAAAAAAAAGTGTATTTATGCCTAATTGTCGACTTGCTGTCCCAGTCATTAAGAACTTGATGACGATATTTGTATCACTATACAGACAACCTTTACTATTAATTTACTCAATCCTCTTTAACTTTTGCGTAGTTGACAAGCGGGCCTCGACACTCCATGATGTTGGAACCAGGTGTTAGTCCCAAGAGAAGACAACGGAGCATCACCTTCAAACATGTCTACCTAAACCTGCCTCTCCATACGCCTCGGGTGGAAAAGAGGGAGATAGAGGAGAAGACAGAGGAACGAAGGAGGGTATAAGAAGGTGTATGGGGGTAAATGAGAGCGGAAATAAATGAGGAAGAGCATGAGAAAGAGGCATGTTGACAGCGAGACAAGAAGAAAAAGGGAAATGGAAGTAAAGAAAAAATGCAGAAGAATAGGCAGGGGAAGGGGGGAGTCTGAAAGGAGGGAACTGCCAGGATGAGGAGGGGGATTACATATAGGGAAGGTTAGGGATTGGAATGAAGAGCTTAAATAAAGGGGAGGTATGAGGGGATTAAACGAAGAAGGGAGAAGCCCTGAAGGAGGTAGGAAATTGCTTCTGTAGGTTATTAGCTTTGTTTTATTAAAGTTGCAAGGGGCGTAACAAGAAGCAAGAACAAACGAACAGACGAACATTGCGCGTGAACACAAAACTCTCTCTTGGCAAATAAATCCAGTGACTACGCTACAGTGCACAGTCAAAAGAGGTCCACTGGGATATAAGGAAGGAAACACAAGCAGTCTGTGTCATACCAGGTAAGAGGTCATAAGAATTAATGCCTGTGAGTGTAGCGGCTACACAGTGCACAGATGACGGGCGGTTGAGGGTCTTGTAGAGCATCAGCTACAATGAATGATGATATGACTGAAGTTTTCTCCTTCAATAATGACATTTTCTAAGTAACGGTGCAATAAGCCGACGCACTTGCAGGGAAGGTGAGGTTGGAAGTAAGGACCAAGTCACAGGCCACTCCTGGGGAACTTGTGGGGATTTTCTCCTAGGAGGTGAAAGAATTGAGTGCATTCCATCTACACTTCCCCAGTCATGCGTGAACAATACTCAATCTACTGGCGGATGTGACTTTTGTACGAGGGAGTACATGAGAGGAGGGATGGTAGGAGTATGTAAAAACTTATATGAGTCTATATCCATATTAAATCTTGACTTGACCTTGAATCTGGATGCATCACACTTCCGCATGTAGCTGTAATAGTTGTGATATTTTGAGAACACTTTGTGTAGATCACTGAGCGCTCACAGCAGTAAACATATACAACGCGGACATTAAAAACAAAGATAAAATTAACAGGGTGGACAGAAGCATAATGGGTCACGATAGACGGACCATATTGGAAATCTGAATACACAAGTGAACCGAGAACCTACTAAAAAACTACCAGGCAAATCTACGGTACGTAAACAATTTACTAGAGCTTTATTTCCACTGTGGGCTGTGGTTCGTACATCAGTTTGCGTGTGGCCAGCAGTAACAACCTGGTTGATCAGACCCTGATCCACCACGAGGCCTCGTCTCAGACCGAGCCTCGGGGGCGTTGACCCCTGAAACCATCTCCAGGTATACTCCAGAAAACAGATACACTGCAATACATATTTTACCATTATTTTCATTACACTTTCCACCAGGGTTCAAAATTATTGAACGCCTCGTCTTTTCATCAAGTTACTTTCCTACTTAAGTCTTACTCGAATGCTATTCTTAAAAAAAAAAAAGGAAAATATTCTGTCTTCTCAACGATTCTCATATTTAAAAAGAAATGATGACTGCTTCTTAGTTTGAAGATAATCCTCACACACGTTCTCTTACCGACTGAACTTAATACATTACATAACTTTCTCCTTTCCATTTTTTTTATGGATACAGTCCCGAGCGCTGGCAAACTGTCTCACTCACACTGCAGGTCCCCAGCCAGGACATGTTGCACATTCACCATCCCCACCACCATAACTACAACTATCACCACTATTACTACCCTAGCGTTCCTGCTACTACCATTATCACGTTAATAATCAACATTTCTGTCAGCTATAATCACCATAGTCATTATCAACCTGTCGACCATCACTATAACTATAACAACCACTGCCGTAACAATCACCACCATGACCCCAACCATAGTATTTGTACCATTGCTATAACTACCACCAGAGCAACCACAGATATAACCAAACCATACCACGGGTGGGTTTAGAACCCGCGATCAGTCTCTCTCTCTGGAGTTTTGAGATTCTCTGATCGCGGGTTCTAACCCCACCCGTGGTACGGTTTGTTTGCAATCGTGTCATTACGATTTCGTGAGCCATGAGAGACATAATCGCCGCCACGGCAACAACAACCATCCCCATACACACCATCACCACCTAGATCACCACCATCAAAACTAACACCAGCGCCGCCGCCTCTTCATTATCATCTACACTCTTCACCTACCGCGGCACAAGGGGATCGCGTGCACTCACACAGGCGCAAGATTACGTGTGTGTGTGGGATTAGTGCGAGGAGGGAAGTTTTACTATAGGGGGGTTGGGAAAGAGGGAGAGGTCTTGAGGAAGGAGGGCGATGAGGGTGAAAAAGGAATAAGAGAAGGGAAAACAGGAAAGCGGGAGAGGAAGGAGGAAGGAGAGACTGGAAAAGGATGAAGGAGAGTTAGGAAGAGGATAGAAAGGAGAGAGAAAGGGAAGGTAGAGGAGGAAACAGAAAGGAGGGGAAAATACAGGATGAGAAACAAAAGGAAGGAAGTAAGAGAGACAATGGAGGGAAGGTGTGAGACGAAGGAGAAAAGAGGTTAGGTAGTGTAGCTAACAGAGTTGCCTCAGCTGCTGAATCAGCAATTAAATATTGAGCCTCTTTGACTAAGCACAACCTCTCCCTCTCCAGCATTTATCGCTTATTTTTCATCTTAAGTCTTCGTTACAATAATTTACACTCGCCCCTTGCACAAGTATTATATTCCACTATCTCCATCCTACCCTTTCACTCACATTAATTCTAATGTCCACTAACATCACTTCCCTCAGCTTGTCTACTAATTAGCTTAATTCCCCTCTGAATTCGCATTACTGTACTTTCTTCTTCTTCCTCTTCTTTCAATTCATTTATTAGCTTTACTTATCACTCATTACGTTTCCCTCTCTTAAAATAACCATTTGTACTTTATTTATTTAAAACAATTATTACTTCCAATTTACCTTTCTGGGTGAATTTTATATTAATAATATTTAGTTTGCTACCCATCCTAATGTTCCTATTAACTTACACAAATAACCCGCACATAAAAGAGAGAAGCTTACGACGACGTTTCGGTCCGACTTGGACCGAAGTTGGACCGAAACGTCGTCGTAAGCCTCTCTCTTTTATGTGCGGGTTATTTGTGTATCGTTCCAGTCACGGTATTGTGCCTTTTTTTCTTATTCCTATTAACTTCCCTTCACATACCCTTTCCTACCCTTTCTTTCACCTTCTCCTCTAACTTCTCCATGTCGGTTTCCTTCCCTCCTTCCGCCTTCTTCCACCCCGTTTCCTCCGACTTATCCTATCACTCCTTCTTCCACCCCTGTTTCTCACTCTTGGTAAAGTGATCTTCCAGCTATGTGTTCTAATAGCACTTACGTTATCAAACTTGACAATGTTTGCACTGGAAAGACGCATATGTGTTTTACTAAAATTTCATGCTACTCATTTATAAAAGTGTCAACTTTGCATCCATAAATGACGCTATTGGTATCAACTTGAAAATATCCTAGCTAACAATTATATTTAAAGATACCCTAATATATTGTTGAAGACATCCTTTTCTTGTAGTTTTTAGATTAAAAAAATCGAAAATATCTCGAAATTATAAAAAATCAAAACAGGAAAATAATATAGGTTTGTGAATTCTGTTGTATATTGGTTTGTAGAACTATCTGCAACATGAAACAAATCAAATACCTCTATAAATAGGTAGGATACTGAACGTCTTTGGCAAGACCCACCATCCCTGGGAGAGTCTTTGGTAAGAGCCACCGTTCAGTGGGCAGAGAGCAACATGGCGTTAAATGGTGGTAAGTTCCAACTGCTTAGGTATGGAAATAATGAAGAACTCAAAAGGAACACTGTATACAAAACTCAAGAGGATCATCAAATAGAACGAAAGCAACACGTGAAAGACTCGGGAATAACTATGTCAGCTGATCTTTCTTTCAAAGAACATAAGACAAAGGTCACGATAACCAGGAGAATGACGGGGTGGGTATTGAGAACCTTCAAAACAAGGAATATAATATCAAAGGCGACATTTTTCAAATAGCTAGTGCTCCCCCATTTGGAATATTGCTCACTGTTAACGGCCCCGTTCAAGGTATGAGAAATATCAGAGCTTGAACAAATACAGAGATTGTTTACGGCCCGTATAGAGCCAGTAGAGCATTTAAATTAGTGGGAGTGCCTTAAAGTCTAGAATATGTACTCACTGGAGCGGAAGAGAGAGATACATGATAATATATACCTGGAAGGTACTCGTCCCAAATCTGAACACTGACATCATAACGTACTGGAGCGAGAGATATGGAAGGAAGTGCAAGATAAATCCAATGAAGAGTGGGCACAATAAGGGAACACTGTATCAACATTCGTGGCCCCAGATTATTCAACATCTTACCAGAGGATATCAGGAACACAGCTGGAACAAGTGTAGACGTCTTCAAGAGAAAACTGGACAAGCATCTTCACCAGGTGCCAGATCATCCAGGCTGTGATGGATATGTTGGGCGGCGGGCCTCCAGCAGCATCAACCTGATTGACCAGGCTAACACCAGACGAGCCTGGCCCATGGCCGGGCTCCGGGAATAGAAAGAATCTCGAAACTCATCAAAGGTAAAGGAGTCTTTGGCAAGAGCCACCATTCCTGGGAGTCTGGCAAGAGCCACCGTTCCTGGGTGTCTTGGAAGCACTGAGAGTGCTATCAGTGTGGCCACTTCACTCCTCTACACAGTCGAGTTACCAGTGATTACCTTTCAGAGATAATTAATGCTATGTAAAAAAAAAATAAAAATAATACCAATACAATTTTTGCCTACCTCAGTGTATTCATGACGTCACAACTGTACATCATAGTGACAATTTAACAGACGAAATATTACACACTGCTATCAGTAGTTTGCAAATATTTTTCAGTTTTCGAATAATTTTCAAAAACATTCAAGCTATCTCTATATAAAGTCCCATTTGCACTAATAGTCTTAGTCTTTCCTCCTCTCTACTGCCTCCTCCTGATCTGTTCTTTTTCCTTTTTTCTTATTTATTGACCCATTCTGTTGTAACATTTCGAAACTCTCATTCATAATAGAGAACAAAAAGGAACAATACCGTGACTGGTACAATACATAACCCGCACACAGGAGAGAGGAGCTTACGATTACGATTCGGTCCGTCTTGGACCATTTACAAAGTCACAGTGTGACTTATTTGTGTAATGTCTTATTCCTCCTGATTTTCGTACACATTCGCACAATATGCTTTTCTTCTATCAAAAGAGAACCCACTATCAGAAAACAGAAAAGCGTTGCAGAGATGTATACAATATGTTTCGGTCTCTATCAGCGACTTTCTTCAGGTCTACTGAAGAGGCAGTCAAGGAAATCTAGCCTCAGGCCGGGCTACGTGGAAAATAAACCCTTAAAAAGGGTCCCATGTATGTTATTGGTATCACATCTGAGACCATTCCATTACCTCTTGTAATATAATAATCACTAATGTATTCTTAATTAATGCAAACCTATATCCAAGAGGTACTCTTTCTTTCAAGTGTCGAGATATGTGATGGAAAGAATGACGTGAGGAACGTCTGTGTCTATGTGAAAATTATTAAGTTTTTACTATTGTTCACTTACCTTTATCCATATCAATGAAGAAAAAACAGTCCCACGTCTTTATCGTCCTCGTTTTTCCCTTCCCCAAGTTCTACCTCTGCCCACAGTTCATTTTCAGGGTTCATCTGTCCCATTTCTTACAACTTACCCCCTAACCTTTTCTAATCTGCCTTCCTTCTTTCCCCTAGTACTTATGTAACCGTACCTTGAGATGCATGGATGGTCCTCGAGCCTGGGGGTCTCGCCTGGCAGGTCCCAGCTTGTCCACCTCCAGCTCCACCAGGTCGGTGTTGGACTCTGCCTCACTCATCCACGAGGCAAACTTGTCCAGCGCTTTGTCAAAGTTGTGCAGCGAGTTCATGGCTGAGTGCAGCTCCTTGCCTCGGGCGATGATGCTGGAGCAGGGAGAGAAGTCACCATAAATACCACCAACCTTTATCTCCTGTATTAGTTTCAACCATGTCTACCCACTTACTTTTTTATGATGTATTCTAGCTCCTCTTCTGTTTTCTAAGTATATAAGAATAAGAATCAAAGTTTAATTACTGACATTTGGAATTTTATGTAACAAAAACAAGTAGCATTCACATTTCCTGTTAGAGAAGGCAAGACCAATGCGCACGCAGGCTGGGTTCGCTCTCACAGACTGACATTATTAGTAGTGACTGGACACAAAGTTTATTTGCTTTACTTCACACGCACAAGACTTCCATTGACCTGTGGGCTATCACAACACATCCCATTCTTGATTTCTACATTATAGGATACTTGCTTGATGGCCGAGGCAATTTCAATATAGGGTGTGGGACGAGACACTAGACAAAATCTTCAAATTTTGAAACAGTGAAGAATCAAAAAATCATCATTAGGACTAGGGAAAGAGAGCACAATTTTTCATCACCCACTGTACGTACGATAGAAACCACAACTTGTATGCAGCTAGAAAAGAGTGAAATAAATTGCCTGTGTCACAGCCAAGACGTAACATTAATTAGTTCAAAATTTATAATGAGAAATTTCTAATTAATGAAGATGCAGATAACATGTATTGAGGGAAGTCAATGTGTAGTTACGAACCTTTCACATTCGTAGAATGGTTGGTTAATTGGGATTAAAATTTCCTTTTATTCCTATATGCCCATGTTTGGGATTTATGTATTTTCGATTGGTGGTAAACGGTAACATGCAGCCTTAATAACCCTTGTGTGTCGATAAGTTTAAAGTATATATAACTCAGATACACATCCCTCCTCGTGCATAAGCACTGTTCCTCTCAGTGCTCACACATCAAGAGGGTTACACTCGTCAGAATATGTTTAAATTGTAGAATGGAAAGGTCTTGTGTGCGTTGCGTAACTACGGGCTTTTTAAGGAAGTAATGTAACATTAAAAAAAACTGTGTTAAATTATGCATTTTAATTTTAAGTATGTACTTGTGGACTTATCAAAATGTTTCATGTTGGCTGACAGAAACCCTATCCTAGCCAACGTGACTCACAAAATCGTCAAAACACGACTGCAACCAAATCAGAGAACGGGCAGCGTTTGAACCCAGGGCAAGCGAGTACTAAACTCACAGACCAGTGCGATAACCACCATTTCCGTGATATACTTTGTCCTTGACTTTATTTGTATTACCATTGTAAGGATTTATAATAAGTTAATTGTGTATGGTAATTTTGGTTGATTTGTTTTGTATTAACTATAGCCCACTTACATATGTGCCTACATGACATAAAAAAAAAGAGAGCCCCAATAAATAGTACAAAAAATCCTCCTACTCGTGTACGTTCAGATATGATCCTAGGATAAATCATTACATGTCATTGATTATAACAATAAATATAATGTATTCAATATAAATAAAACTGTATATATAGTATATATATATATATATATATATATATATATATATATATATATATATATATATATATATATATATATATATATATATATATATATATATATATATATATATATATATGTCGTGCCGAATAGGCAGAACTTGCGATCTTGGCTTAAATAGCAACGCTCATCTTGCCATATAGAACAAGTGAAAATTTGTGTATGCAATAATTTCGCCAAAATCATTCTGAACCTAACGAAAAAAATATATTTCACTGTGTTTGTTTAGTATTAAATTATTGTAAACAAATCTAAAATATATTTTGTTAGGTTAGGCTAAAATAAATTGTTCTTGTTGTAATAAGGTTAGGTAAGTTTTCTAAGATTCTTTTGGTGCAAAATTAAAAATTTTTACATTAACATTAATGGAAAAAATATATCTTTAAACGTATAAGAGAAAATTTTAGGAAGGACTTAATTTTAAATGAGTTCTTGCTAATTGACCAGTTTTACATATTCGGCACGACATACATATATATATATATATATATATATATATATATATATATATGTGTGTGTGTGTGTGTGTGTGTGTGTGTGTGTGTGTGTGTGTGTGTGTGTGTGTGTGTGTGTGTGTGTGTGTGTACTCACCTAGTTGAGGTTGCGGGGGTCGAGTCCGAGCTCCTGGCCCCGCCTCTTCACTGATCGCTACTAGGTCACTCTCCCTGAGCCGTGAGCTTTATCACACCTCTGCTTAAAGCTATGTATGGATCCTGCCTCCACTACATCACTTCCCAAACTATTCCACTTACTGACTACTCTGTGGCTGAAGAAATACTTCCTAACATGTGTGTGTGTGTGTGTGTGTGTGTGTGTGTGTGTGTGTGTGTGTGTGTGTGTGTGTGAGTGTGTGTGTGCTTTTGTGTGTGTGTGCGCACTTTTGTGTGTGTGTGCGTGCTTTTGTGTGTGTGCGCGTGCTTTTGTGTGTGTGTGTGTGTGCTTTTGTGTGTGTGTGTGTGTGTGTGTGTGTGTGTGTGTGTGTGTGTGTGTGTGTGTGTGTGTGTACGCGCGCGCAAGACAAGCCACGGGGGTGGAAATCATTAGCTCAGGTACTTTCACACTTCTCAATACGTCATCAGGAGCTGTTAAATGTTGCAAGGGCAGTAACAGGAATGGGGAAAATTTTTCCGAGTATGGTAGCGCGGTGGCACCAGCCAGTATCTGACTGAGGGAGAGAGGCCAGCGGAATGCCAGCCACGCACCGGTCCTCCCCACACCCCACCCCACATGGGGATGGGTGGAGTAGGCCCCACAGATTGCAGGTAGCACGAGGTTAAATAACTAGGAGATAGTTAACAGCCAGCCCTAAGCTTCTAACCGCTGGGAACAAGTCATGTGACGTAAGAAGTTACATTACAAAAGTGGATCATTTACATACAGAATGAAGCTAATGTGAACAACCTTCTAACCAATGAACCAGAAGGAATAAATCCCTCATTTTGTCAACCGGTAGTACAACGTTCTAGAATATTCAGGAAATACTCTCAGTGTCAATTAATATGCCAGTGTAAATTCTCCTTTTTAGACTTTTCTTTCTTATAATAACTAGGCAATTACTTATTTTCTTATTAACACCATGTACCTCTGTACCAAGACGGAGTAGGATGACTGCACATGTGCACCCGTACCTAAATAAATCCCTATGCCTACTTCCTTACTACTGTTGTTGTATCACTCAGGTTCCAGTCCGCATTGCAGCACACCACCTAGAGCACCTGTAGCATTACAATACCTGTATGCAGTAGTAGCTGGGCGGGTTATATCGACGGTCACGGCAGACCTAACATGTTAAATATCGACATTCGCGACGGACTTAACAAGATGTTATATATTATATCACGTTCACGACGGGCGTACCATGATGTTCAGTTTGCAGACTCAGGTCGAACATAACCGAAACATCACGAAACCCCCTGGCATAAGGAGCAATGCTGCAATTTTGTATAACGTTGTTTAAGGCTGTGCACAACAAACTCCACTAAATACCTATCGAGTTTGTATGGACCATAATTTGAGTTATATACGGCATTCCTATCATGTTTTAAGAGGGAGGACTCAATTAGACTATGTAACAAAGTTTCACTTCTGTCGTGTTCCTGGGAAATAAGCATTATTTCCTAAGTCTTTATAACTAAACAAAATTTCAAAAATCAATTTTGATCCCAGAACTTTCCTTTTGTGGTCAGGACACTTCTGGAACACTTTCAAGAAAGACTGATGTAAAACTATTATGTTCTAAGGTTTTGCTTGGCAAATATACAAACAGGGGCTCACAAACCAGCATCCAGTTCAGCTCTGGCTACCTGAGAAGATACTTCAGAAATGAAATGGTATCAAAAGGCTACAGTCATTCTCCAGATGCATTCTGCTACATATATGGTCAGTTCATCAAGACAAGAGCAAAGAAGTTCTCTGTAACATCTAAAAAAATGCGTTTACCTTACAAAGGATATTCTGGCATGCCAGTTGGGGAACCAAACAAGACCTGGGCACCTCATGTTGCTTGTGAGAATTATAAGAAAACATTGTAAGATACGAAAGTCGTTAGTTATATGAACGATAAAACCTTGAATAGGAATTTTTTTTAATGAAATGTAACACAGACTAATTCCTTGGTTCTTTAACAGGATTGTATAGAGGAGAAAAAAGAGCCATGAAGTTTACTGTTCCTAGAATATGGTGTGAACCCACTGATCATTCAACCAACTGCTACTTCTGCCTGGTGGATCCTTCCAAACACCGAACTGGGAAAAATGCACGTGGTATTTCTTATCCAGACCTTCCCTCTTCTATCGCACCAGTACCACACAGTGCTGATCTTCCTGTACCTACACCTCCAGAAAGAAGTCAACCGTTAGAAGAAAGCAGCAAATCAGAAAATGAAGAACACAGTGAACAAGACTATGATCTCACAGAAGCAGCTGTTGGGAGGAATCCTTACCACCCAAACCAAACAGACCTCAATGACTATCAGAGATCTTGGTTTGACAAAGTCAAATGCTGAGCTCTTGATTTCAAGGCTCAAGGAGTGGGACTTGGTGGATGAAGGTGTACAAGTGACAAGCCAAAGAAAACGTCACCAACTTTCTCAAGCTTCTTCACTAATGAAGACAGGTTGTGCTACTGTAATGATGTATCAGGCCTGTTTGATGCAATTGGAATTGCATGCAATCCAGATGAGTGGAGACTCTTCATTGATAGCTAATCCAGAAGCCAAAAAGCTGTACTTCTGCACAATGGGAACAAGTGTCCATCTCTTCCCTTTGCTCATTCAGTGTATCTTAAGGAGGACTATAACAGTGCCAAACTTCTACTGGAAGCTTAGAACTATGATAAGTATGGCTGGGAGGCTATTGGAGACTTCAAAATGGTGGCATTTTTGATGGGACTCCAAGGAGGTTTAACCAAGTTTCCCTGTTATCTGTCACTGGGATAGCAGAGACAGCAGCACATTACCAGAGGAAGCACTAGCCTCAAAGGACTGAGTTCTCAGTAAGAAGACATAATATCAAACATAAACCATTGGTGGATCCTCAAAAGGTTCTGTTCCCTCCATTACACATCAAACTAGGGCTAATGAAATAGTTTGTTACAGTTCTTGACAAAGAGTCTGTAGCCTTCAAGAATCTCCAAGACTTCTTTCCCAACTATCAGAGGCAAAGGTGAAGGCTGGCATCTTCACCGGAACACAAGTCAGGAAAATAAGGGAGTTCTCAGAATTTCCAAAGAAGCTCAGAGAGAAGGAAAAGGAAGCCTGGGAGAGTTTTGTTGCTGTAGCACAGGGCTTTCTGGGCAACAACAGAGCAACAAGAACTTGTCGAGACCTTTGTAAAAAGCTATGGTCAGATGGGCTGAAGGATGTCCCTTAAGGTCCATATCCTTGATGCTCATCTTGAAAATTTCAAGGAGAATATGGGAGCATACTCAGAGGAGCAAGGGGAGTGCTTCCACCAAGATATAAGGGACTATGAACACAGATATCAGGGATCTTATAATGAAAACATGATGGGAGACTACTACATTTGGGGGCTTAAATGGAAAAGTGATTTGTTGCATGCTCGCAAATCTTAAAAAAAAAAAAAAAAAAAAACTGCTCATTTTTAACTTTGCAAATGTATTTCAGAAAGTTTAAAATAAAATTTGTGTAATTTTATTTTATTTATGTAAATTTTATTTAGTTATATATTTTTATTTTACATCCAAAATTAGCAAAAAAATATTGAAATTTACCCTTTTTTTCAAAAAAATGCATCCAGTAAGCCAAAAAAGCAAAGTTTAAAATGAATAATGAGAATTTTCTATTTTTTTTATTGCAATAAAAGGAGTTGGAAAACAACACTTGCCAGGAACAAAAATTGTGTTACATAGTGTTATGTTTCTTTCCATGATGCAAGTGTTGGGTACAATTATCTGGGAGCAGCCCACCCTAGTGAATGGCTGCAAGAGATGACATGGTTAAAGATAGCATTCGACACTTGGGCTTTTATGATTGAGTACTGGTGTTGGGATAATCTTGTTTCTAGGTTTATCTGCCTAACCAATGTATAGGAGTGGGGAAAGGATGCATGGGACCTTGTAGGCCCCAAAAGAGAGGGTGACCTATTGACTCCCTATTCTGTCTAGGTACAGCGGTACATGGTGTTAAAAACAAAATCAAGAATTGCCTAGTTATTATAAGAAAGAAAAACCTGAATAGAAAAATTCAGACAGGCATATTAATTGACATTGAGAGAATTTTCTGAATATTCTAGAATGCTGTACTACCGGTTGACAAAATGAAGGATTTATTTCTTATATTTCACTAGTTAGAAAGTTGTACACATTAGCCGCATTCTGTATGTAAATGACCCACTTGTGTAATGTAACTTAAGTCACATAACCTGTTCCCAGCAGTTAGAAGCTTAGGGCTGGCTGTTAACTATCTCCTAGTTATTTTACCTCAGGCTATCTGGAAACTGTGGGGACTACTTCACCCAACCACATATGGGGTGGGGTGTGGGGGGACAGGTGTGTTGTTGGCATTCCACTGGCCTCTCTTCCTCAGTCAGATACTGGCTGGTGCCACAGCACTACCATACTCTGAAAACTTACCCTATTTCTCCTGTTGCTGCCCTTGCAACATTGAACAGCTCCTGATGATGCACTGAGAAGTGTGAAAGTACTTGCACTAAAGATTTCCACCCCCATTGTTAAGATCGCATATATATATATATATATATATATATATATATATATATATATATATATATATATATATATATATATATATATATAGGATGGGGTCCACCTCTGGTGTAAATTGTGGGACTCATAGCTTCGGAAAAGTGGATAAAAAGGCTTTAAGGATGAATATTTGGATTTCTTCCTGAAGCCGTTTGAATATTCCACTTTCACTACCACCCCATCTTTTCATATTTTTTTTTTTACTAGTAGGAATATTTTATTACATAATATGGTACAAAAGATTTAAGAGATACATTGTTGATATAAAGGTGGCATATACGGTACATGTTGTTACGTGTGTATACAGCAGGCATTATCCCTTTGAACAGCCACACTGAGCCGCTGGAACAGAAAACTAGCTGCCCTGGGATCCCTAGTTACCCTGATGAGTCTTTTTCCCAGCTCCTTAAGGAATTTAGATGCATTCTTTCCCCATGAGCCAAGGGTCTCTGAGCCTATGGGAACAAACATATTGGTATTGGAGATAGGTATCAGCCAAGGTAGATGCACATGTATAGTCCCACACCACCTGCTTCCCATCTGTCCAGGCTTGAAGGGTGATACCATCTGGATGCTTTTGGCTGCCATCAGATCTGCATAGCTGGGGTGGCTCCCTTACTGCTGGGCATCCGGCTGTTGTGAGGCTCCTCTTGATAATGTTATTAACCTCATGTCTTGCAATCTTTCCCTCGGATTTACGGCACACAAGACCGTGGTACCCGAATCGGTCTGCTGCTTCACTGCCACAAATACACTTGTGTTCGGCGAGAATAGGGGCGGCAAGTCGAAGGGCAACACCGATGCGGATGGTCTGTGGGTCGAGGCGTGTGCCAAGGCTGGAGTTGGGAACAGCCAACAGAAAATCCCTTGCATGATGTGCTCTCACTGCCTGGAGGTGGGCTCTATCCTTCCCTGACACACTCTGAAGCATTGTTGAGGCTATATATATATATATATATATATATATATATATATATATATATATATATATATATATATATATATACATATATATATATATATATATATATATACATATATATATATATATATATATATATATATATATATATATATATATATATATATATATATATATATATATATATAGGTTGGTAGACAGCAACCACCCAGGGAAGTACTACCGTCCTGCCAGATGACTGTGAAACAAAAACCTGTAACTGTTTTGCATGATGGTAGGATTGCTGGTTTCTTTTTCTGTCTCATAAACACGCTAAGATAACAGGGATATCTTGCTACTCCTACTTACACTTTGGTCACACTTCACAGACACGCACATGCATATATATATATACATACATCTAGGTTTTTCTCTTTTTTTCTAAATAGCTCTTGTTCTTTTTTATTTCTTCTATTGTCCATGGGGAAGTGGAAAAGAATCTTTCCTCCGTAAGCCATGCGTGTCGTATGAGGCGACTAAAATGCCGGGAGCAATGGGCTAGTAACCCCTTCTCCTGTATACAATTACTAAAAAAGAGAAGAAGAAAAACTTTATAAAACTGGGTTGCTTAAATGTGCGTGGATGTAGTGCGGATGACAAGAAACAGATGATTGCTGATGTTATGAATGAAAAGAAGTTGGATGTCCTGGCCCTAAGCGAAACAAAGCTGAAGGGGGTAGGAGAGTTTCAGTGGGGGGAAATAAATGGGATTAAATCTGGAGTATCTGAGAGAGTTAGAGCAAAGGAAGGGGTAGCAGTAATGTTAAATGATCAGTTATGGAAGGAGAAAAGAGAATATGAATGTGTAAATTCAAGAATTATGTGGATTAAAGTAAAGGCTGGATGCGAGAAGTGGGTCATAATAAGCGTGTATGCACCTGGAGAAGAGAGGAATGCAGAGGAGAGAGAGAGATTTTGGGAGATGTTAAGTGAATGTATAGGAGCCTTTGAACCAAGTGAGAGAGTAATTGTGGTAGGGGACTTGAATGCTAAAGTAGGAGAAACTTTTAGAGAGGGTGTGGTAGGTAAGTTTGGGGTGCCAGGTGTAAATGATAATGGGAGCCCTTTGATTGAACTTTGTATAGAAAGGGGTTTAGTTATAGGTAATACATATTTTAAGAAAAAGAGGATAAATAAGTATACACGATATGATGTAGGGCGAAATGACAGTAGTTTGTTGGATTATGTATTGGTAGATAAAAGACTGTTGAGTAGACTTCAGGATGTACATGTTTATAGAGGGGCCACAGATATATCAGATCACTTTCTAGTTGTAGCTATACTGAGAGTAAAAGGTAGATGGGATACAAGGAGAATAGAAGCATCAGGGAAGAGAGAGGTGAAGGTTTATAAACTAAAAGAGGAGGCAGTTAGGGTAAGATATAAACAGCTATTGGAGGATAGATGGGCTAATGAGAGCATAGGCAATGGGGTCGAAGAGGTATGGGGTAGGTTTAAAAATGTAGTGTTAGAGTGTTCAGCAGAAGTTTGTGGTTACAGGAAAGTGGGTGCAGGAGGGAAGAGGAGCGATGGGTGGAATGATGATGTAAAGAGAGTAGTAAGGGAGAAAAAGTTAGCATATGAGAAGTTTTTACAAAGTAGAAGTGATGCAAGGAGGGAAGAGTATATGGAGAAAAAGAGAGAAGTTAAGAGAGTGGTGAAGCAATGTAAAAAGAGAGCAAATGAGAGAGTGGGTGAGATGTTATCAACAAATTTTGTTGAAAATAAGAAAAAGTTTTGGAGTGAGATTAACAAGTTAAGAAAGCCTAGAGAACAAATGGATTTGTCAGTTAAAAATAGGAGAGGAGAGTTATTAAATGGAGAGTTAGAGGTATTGGGAAGATGGAAGGAATATTTTGAGGAATTGTTAAATGTTGATGAAGATAGGGAAGCTGTGATTTCGTGTATAGGGCAAGGAGGAATAACATCTTGTAGGAGTGAGGAAGAGCCAGTTGTGAGTGTGGGGGAAGTTCGTGAGGCAGTAGGTAAAATGAAAGGGGGTAAGGCAGCCGGGATTGATGGGATAAAGATAGAAATGTTAAAAGCAGGTGGGGATATAGTTTTGGAGTGGTTGGTGCAATTATTTAATAAATGTATGGAAGAGGGTAAGGTACCTAGGGATTGGCAGAGAGCATGCATAGTTCCTTTGTATAAAGGCAAAGGGGATAAAAGAGAGTGCAAAAATTATAGGGGGATAAGTCTGTTGAGTGTACCTGGTAAAGTGTATGGTAGAGTTATAATTGAAAGAATTAAGAGTAAGACGGAGAATAGGATAGCAGATGAACAAGGAGGCTTTAGGAAAGGTAGGGGGTGTGTGGACCAGGTGTTTACAGTGAAACATATAAGTGAACAGTATTTAGATAAGGCTAAAGAGGTCTTTGTGGCATTTATGGATTTGGAAAAGGCGTATGACAGGGTGGATAGGGGGGCAATGTGGCAGATGTTGCAAGTGTATGGTGTAGGAGGTAGGTTACTGAAAGCAGTGAAGAGTTTTTACGAGGATAGTGAGGCTCAAGTTAGAGTATGTAGGAAAGAGGGAAATTTTTTCCCAGTAAAAGTAGGCCTTAGACAAGGATGTGTGATGTCACCGTGGTTGTTTAATATATTTATAGATGGGGTTGTAAGAGAAGTAAATGCGAGGGTTTTGGCAAGAGGCGTGGAGTTAAAAGATAAAGAATCACACACAAAGTGGGAGTTGTCACAGCTGCTCTTTGCTGATGACACTGTGCTCTTGGGAGATTCTGAAGAGAAGTTGCAGAGATTGGTGGATGAATTTGGTAGGGTGTGCAAAAGAAGAAAATTAAAGGTGAATACAGGAAAGAGTAAGGTTATGAGGATAACAAAAAGATTAGGTGATGAAAGATTGAATATCAGATTGGAGGGAGAGAGTATGGAGGAGGTGAACGTATTCAGATATTTGGGAGTGGACGTGTCAGCGGATGGGTCTATGAAAGATGAGGTGAATCATAGAATTGATGAGGGAAAAAGAGTGAGTGGTGCACTTAGGAGTCTGTGGAAACAAAGAACTTTGTCCTTGGAGGCAAAGAGGGGAATGTATGAGAGTATAGTTTTACCAACGCTCTTATATGGGTGTGAAGCGTGGGTGATGAATGTTGCAGCGAGGAGAAGGCTGGAGGCAGTGGAGATGTCATGTCTGAGGGCAATGTGTGGTGTGAATATAATGCAGAGAATTCGTAGTTTGGAAGTTAGGAGGAGGTGCGGGATTACCAAAACTGTTGTCCAGAGGGCTGAGGAAGGGTTGTTGAGGTGGTTCGGACATGTAGAGAGAATGGAGCGAAACAGAATGACTTCAAGAGTGTATCAGTCTGTAGTGGAAGGAAGGCGGGGTAGGGGTCGGCCTAGGAAGGGTTGGAGGGAGGGGGTAAAGGAGGTTTTGTGTGCGAGGGGCTTGGACTTCCAGCAGGCATGCGTGAGCGTGTTTGATAGGAGTGAATGGAGACAAATGGTTTTTAATACTTGACGTGCTGTTGGAGTGTGAGCAAAGTAACATTTATGAAGGGATTCAGGGAAACCGGCAGGCCGGACTTGAGTCCTGGAGATGGGAAGTACAGTGCCTGCACTCTGAAGGAGGGGTGTTAATGTTGCAGTTTAAAAACTGTAGTGTAAAGCACCCTTCTGGCAAGACAGTGATGGAGTGAATGATGGTGAAAGTTTTTCTTTTTCGGGCCACCCTGCCTTGGTGGGAATCGGCCGGTGTGATAATAAAAAAAAAAATATATATATATATATATATTATATATATAAACACTGATCTCTGGCTGAAGGAGACTCGAACCTACGAACCTTAGGACAAGGTATGCAGTGCTTTACCAATCTACCAATCTACCCACACTGGACCAATACCTTGGCGTGTAGCATCCGCTACACGTTTGATCCAAGGCAGCCAGCTTTCAGGGAGAAGGCTTACAGCTTTTCATCTCATCCCCTGCATGCATCAGCCTTACTAGAGATTTGAACAATGCAAGGAATTCGCGAGAGCATGCGAAATATACACAAACACTGATCTCTGGCTGAAGGAGACTCGAACCTACGAACCTTAGGACAAGGTACGCAGTGCTTTACCAATCTACCCACACTGGACCAATACCTAAGGCTGATGCATGCAGGGGATGAGATGAAAAGCTGTAAGCCTTCTCCCTGAAAGCTGGCTGCCTTGGATCAAACGTGTAGCGGATGCTACACGCCAAGGTATTGGTCCAGTGTGGGTAGATTGGTAAAGCACTGCGTACCTTGTCCTAAGGTTCGTAGGTTCGAGTCTCCTTCAGCCAGAGATCAGTGTTTGTGTATATTTCGCATGCTCTCGCGAATTCCTTGCATATATATATATATATATATATATATATATATATATATATATATATATATCTCTATATATATATATATAATATACCTTCGTTTGCAAGTGCATCCACGTGCGAGTTTTTCCAAATACGAGCAGTCGATCGGTCGATTTGTTTGCTTCCATACGCAAGTGAAATTTCCATAAGCGAGCGCGCCTCAAGGGAGGTTCCTTGACGCTGGTGAGGAGTTCTTGCTCTTGATCTAGGGAATTTGATCTTATTTGTTTGTTGGACTATCTTATTGAAACATGGGCAATGTATGATGGAAAGATGCTTCTTAACATAAACCAAAAATGAAAGAAATCAGACCATGAAAAATGAAGTTCACTTCTCAGCAATTAGCCGCCCCTTAGCGGTAATTTTGTAAGGTTTTTATGGTTGTATTCTCGTTTGTTTGGTCTCATTTGACAGAATGGAAGATATATTACAATAACAGATATAATCTTGACTGGTTTCACGCAGAAAAGTACCTTGAAATTGAGCTCAAAGTAGCAGAGATGTTCGTGTCTTTGGCGATGTTCAAGAGTAAACAAATGACGTCACTGTCCATTCCAATATGCACTCATAAATGGGTTGACATTATTTATACAATTTTTGCAATAATGCAGAAGTCTGCATAACAATAAATCTTCTATTTTTCGTGTGAATAAAAATTACAAAATTACATTGTAATAATTATAATAATACATATAATAATAGTATAATATAATAAAATAATATAATACATATAATAATACATGTATAATAATAATGTACTATACAATAATTATAATAATATGGCTTTAAAAGGCCCTTACTAGATAGCAGTGTTACAACAAAGCTTAAGCGGTTCTGGCCTCCTCCAATTGTCACTTAACGACATATTTTATTCATTCTAGAGTATATACCAGGTTTCTATGTCATATTAGATGAAGTGTGATAGATAAATAAGCCGTAGGGTTGATATTAGCGAAATTATTCAAGGAGTATTTTGTCCTGTCTCAACTCTCTCGTCCACCGCCGACGCAACCCATACCACTACATGAATGACATTTTATTCATTCTAGAGTAAATATCAGGTTTCTATGTTATTTATATTGTTTATTATGTCATATTAGGTGAATTGTGATAGACAAATAAGCCGTATAGGTGATAGCGAAATATTAAAGTATCTTGTTGTAATTTAAATGGGTAAAATTGACTCTGCAAACGAGCAAATCCAGATGCGAGCAAGGTCACAGAACACATTAAACTCGTCAACTGGTCAATTAGCAAGAACTCATTTAAAATTAAGTTCTTTCTAAAATTTTCTCTTATACGTTTAAAGATATATTTTTTCATTAATTAATGTTACTGTAAAAATTTATAATTTTATACCAATAGAATCTTAGAAAACTTAACTAACCTTATTATAACAAGCGCAATTTATTTTAGCCTAACCGAACTAAATATATTTTAGATACGTTTACAAGAATTTAATAATAAACAAACACAATGCAATATATTTTTTTCGTAAGGTTCAGAATGATTTTTGCGAAATTATTGCATACACAAATTCTCGCTTTTCTTATATGGCAAGGTGAGCGTTGCTGTTCAAGCCAAGTTCGCAAGTTTTACATATTCAGCACGGCATATTATATATATATATATATATATATATATATATATATATATATATATATATATATATATATATATATGAAAAGGGGTAAGGTAGCTGGGATTGATTGGATGAAGATAGAAATGTTAAAAGCAGGTGGGGATATAGTTTTGGAGTGGTTGGTGCTGTTATTTAATAAATGTATGGAAGAGGGTAAGGTACCTAGGGATTGGCAGAGAGCATGCATAGTTCCTTTGTATAAAGGCAAAGGGGATAAATGAGAGTGTAAAAATTATAATGGGGAATAAGTCTATTTAGTATACCTGCTAAAGTGTATGGTAGTTATTATTGAAAGAAATAAGACTAAGACAGAGTAGGATAGCAGATGAACAAGGAGGCTTTAGGAAAGGTAAGGGGGTGTGTAGACCAAGTGTTTATAGTGAAACATATAGGTGAACAGTATTTAGATAAGAGTAAAGAGGTTTTTGTGGCATTTATGAATTTGGAAAAGGCATATGAAAAGGTGGATAGGGGGGGGGAATGTGGCAGATGTTGCAGTGAAGAGTTTTTATGAGGATCGTGAGGCTCAGGTTAGAGTATGTAGGAAAGAAGGAAGTTATTTCCCAGTAAAAGTAGGCCTTAGACAAGGATATGTGATGTTACCGTGGCTGTTCAATATATTTATAGATGGGGTTGCAAGAGAAGTGAATGCGAGGATCTTGGCAAGAGGTGTGGAGTTAAAAGAAAAAGAATCAAACACAAAGTGGAAGTTGTCACAGTTGCTCTTTGCTGACGACATTGTGCTTTTGGGAAATTCTGAAGAGAAGCTGCAAAGGTTGGTGGATGAATTTGGTCGGATATGTAAAAGAAGAAAATTAAAAGTAAATATAGGAAAGAGTAAGGTCATAAGGATAACAAAACGATTAGGTGCCGAAAGATTGGATATTAGATTGGAGGGAGAGAGTATGGAAAAGGTGAATGTATTCAGATATTTAGGAGTGGACGTGTCAGCAAATGGGTCTATGAAGGATGAGGTGAATCATAAAAATGAAGGGAAAAGGGTGAGTGTTGCACTTAGGAGTCTGTGGAGACAAAGAACTTTGTCCGTGGAAGCAAAGAGGGGAATGTATGAGAGTATAGTTGCACCAACACTTTTGTATGGGTGTGAAGCATGGGTGATGAATGTTGCAACGAGAATGAGGCTGGAGGCAGTGGAGATGTCACGTCTGAGGGCAATGAGTGGTGTGAATATAATGCAGATAATTATTAGTTTCGAAATTAGGAGAAGGTGTGGGAGTACTAAAACTATTATCCAGAGGGCTGAGGAGGGGTTGTTGAGGTGGTTCGGACATGAAGAGAGAATGGAACGAAACAGAATGACTTCGAGAGTGTATAAATCTGTAGTGGAGGGAATGCAGGGTATGGGTCGGAGAAGGACGGGTTTGGCGGAGGGGTAAAGGAGGTTTTGTGTGCGAGGGGCTTGGACTTCCAGCAAGCATGCATGAGCGTATTTGATAGGAGTGAATGGAGACGAATGGTTTTTAATACTTGACGTGCTGTTGGAGTGTGAGCCAAGTAACATTTATGAAAGGATTCAGGGAAACCGGCAGGCCGGACTTGAGTCCTGGAGACGGGAAATACAGTGTCCATACTCTGAAGGTGAGTGATGCACTTAGGAGTCTGTGGAGACGACGAACTTTGTCCGTGGAAGGAAAGAGGGGAATGTATGAGAGTATAGTTATTCCAACACGGGTGTGAATGTTGCAACAAGGAGAAGGCTCGAGGCAGTGAAGATGTCATGTCTTATTGCAATGTGTGGTGTGAATATAATGCAGAGAATTCATAGTTTGGAAATTAGGAGGGGGTGTGGGATTACCAAAACTATTATCGAGAGGGTTGAGGAGGGGTTGTTGAGATGGTTCAGGCATGTAAAGAGTGTGGAACAAAATAATGTCTTCGAGAGTGTATAAATATGTAGTGGAGGGATGATGGGATAGGGGTCAGCCTAGGAAATTTGGAGGGAGGGGGTAAAGGAAGTTTTTGTATGCAAGGGGCTTGGACTACCAGCAGGCATGCGTGAGCATGTTTGATAGGAGGGAATGTAGACAAATGGTTAAGACTTGACATGCTGTTGGAGTGTGAGCAAGGTAACATTTGTGAAGGGATTCAGGGAAACCACCAGGCCCATGATGCTCTGTATCTCCTCACACGATGTCTTACTATGCCAAGACTCACTTACTTCCTGAGTTGTGCACCCTCTTTTGACAACCCAACACTCGACAAATATGACGCACACCTGAGATCAACGTTTAAGAAGGCCCTGAACCTGTCACTAGAGGATCGGCAATGGGATCAGGCAACCCTGCCAGTGCGACTGGGAGGTATAGGGGTGAGCAAAGCAACGCATGTAGCTTTACCTGTTTTTTTTGTCTTTGTGTTTGGCTTCCAGTGCATTAGTCAAGAAGATTATTCCCGAACGCTTGAGACGGGGTAGGAGCTCAAGACCCCAGGTTTACCGAAGCAGTGATGCGGTGGGACACCCTTGCAGATTCCTCCAGTAGACCAGCTCCTCCCAAAGAGCACAGTCCCACTGGGACAAACCAATCATGGAAAAAATCGCCAACACATTGCTCACCAACTCTTCAGGAAAGGACAAAGCTCGTCTCTTAGCGGTGAAGGCACCACACTCAGATTTCCTTCTAGCTGTTCCCAATTCCTCCCTGGGCACTCAACTCGACCCACAGGCCATTTGGATTGGTGTTGCGCTTTGCCTAGCCGCCCCCATCCTCATCAAACATAAGTGTATTTGCAGCAGGGCGACGGCTGATCAATTCGGACTTCATGGTCTCGTGTGTCACACGAGGAGGGCAATAACATCATAAAGAGAAGCCTCGCCACAGCCCGCTGCCCAGCTCAACAGGAACCCCAAGTGCAGAGGTCTGACGGAAATCGTATTGATGGAGCCACTATGCTACCCTGGAAGGATGGAAAGCAGATTGCCTGGGACTGCACCTGCACCGCCACATTGGCAGACACCTACTTGCCATACTCCGTAGCTGAACGGGGTGGAGCTGCCAGCCATAGGGAGGCCTAGAAGACCCGCAAATATGAAGACCTTCCTCCTTGCTATAACTTCATCCCAATAGGGTCGGAGACATTTGGAGAATGGGGCAAGTGTGCTCTAAAGTTCCTCAAAGAGCTGGGAGAAAAACTCATTGAAACCAAGGACCACAGGGCGACCAGCTTCCTCTTTCAGAGACTCAGTGTTGCGATCCAGAGAGGAAATGCCTGCAGCATTCTAGGCACGCGACCCACAGCATGGGAGCTGGACGAAGTATTCGAGATGTAGCTCTGAGTTATCTATGTTGTTTTACTCCATATTGTAATTTTGTCAATGTATCTTGTTTTTAAATAAAGCATATGTAGAATATATTGGGGGTGGTAGGGTAAAATTTTCAAACAGCTTCAGGAAGAACCTTGAGTTTTCGCTGAAGCAAGTTTATTCTTTTCTCTGAGGATGAGGGTCCCCAGGACAGTTCTAGAGGTGGTACCTCTCTGAATATATATATTGCAGACCTCAGCAGTTTGGCTTCGTGGTAAAGTACTGTGAGTTCTGATACAGAGTGCAGGTTCGATTCCTGCTGTGGACGTAGAGACAATGATTGATATATATATATATATATATATATATATATATATATATATATATATATATATATATACATATATACATATATATATATATATATATATATATATATATATATATATATATAATATATATATATATATATATATATATATATATATATATATATATATATATATATATATATATAATATATATATATATATATATATATATATATATATAATATATATATATATATATATATATATAATATATATATATATATATATATATATATATATATATATATATATATATATATATATATATATATATATATATATATATATATTAGTATTTATTTATTACAGAAACATGAACACAATTAAATATTACATATAAAAAATAATGGAAATAAGTCTCTCTGTAGTTCACAATACACTAGTCTACACGGTCAACGCAGCACAGAAAATGGTTACCTTTCCACTACAATAGAAAATGCATATCATTGCAAGGAAGGGTAACTTAAGGTAATATTTATTAAATACATGACACCTTAAAAGGGCTTTTAATAATTAAGAAGCTTAATTAGACACATCAAAGACAGAAATTTTATCTTGCCAGACTGTATTACACATATTACTATAGGAATACATTATTGAAATAAACATGACATCATGTAAATGAATGAGTGACATCATACAGGTATTTCCACCACAGAATTACTGGTACCGAGTTTCGTACAGTTAAAAATAAAATATACACTGTATTTACAGCTTTAACAATGAGTAAAACAATACTACCTATAATGTAAAAATTTAACATCTAGTGTCATGAGATGCTTTTGCTTGCCAAAAATTATGGCAATGGAAAATGTGCTTTCAAGCATATTGTCGCCAGGTCGCCATCTGGAGAAGACCCGGGCCGGAAGTACCGGCAAATCATTAATGAATCAAGCACATTGCTGGGAACTGCATGTCCGTGGTAAGACTTTCAGTTAATTCACGATAAAGCCATCGCATTAACGACTAGGATTGTGTATGTTAAAAACTGTAAATTCAGTAAGTTTATTAGGGGGGGGAAACAGAGGAGGAACAGGTAAGGAACAAGGAATCATCAGGAAAGCACATCAGACTCCTTGACCAAGTGAATCCAAAGCCACAAATCTATTACAACGCTGTGGATTCAGTTTGAGGTCTCGGGAACACTTCTTTCAATAATCATAGTACAGGGTAGCTGTATACGCTTTCCTCTCTAGCTTAAGGCGAGACTGAATTTTAAAACCAAAGAAGCTGACTCAGTGCATAACGCATTAATATACTGTTCCAGAACTATTCTCTACTTAAGAAGCTGACTTAGTGCATAATGTATTAATATATTGTTCCAGAACTATTAACTGGTGACCTTATAGCCATGATCCAAACCTGTTCTCTACTTAACTGCTGACCTTCCAACAATAATTCTCTACCTGACTGTTGACCTTATTACTGAAAGCTGCACTTGTTACCCTTGGAGTTTAGCTGGAGTACGTGTCGGGGATCAACGCCCCCGCGGTCCGGTTTGAGACCAGGTCCCTAATTTCCGAAATGTGTTTAAATGAAACTTAGTCCTGCCTCTACTGATACATCAACGTCAATCATAATCAAGCCAAACTGATTCCCTATAACGTTTTAAAACACACAAATAATCTTAGCTTTTTCACTCTACAGAAACGATGCTAATGGCATTCCTAACACCCTGCTCTCTTCAATCTTACCTTCCTTATCACCATCCCAACAATAAACATTCATTTTCTTCCCATCATTATCCCCATCCCTCCCTTACCTGGAATTGAGGCTGCTATAGCGTAGGTTGATAGTCTCAGTGATCTTTTTGAGCCTGCGTGTATCGTCGTGCTGGTAGATTGCTATTAGGCGTTGAGTCATCTGATTGAACAGCTCCACCTGGTGCTTGTACTGGTGGATCTCCGCGTGAAAGCCCTGTTGGCACCACCGAAAGGGGCAAGAGAGATACATGGCGTCAGAATTAGACTGTAATGACATTGGTACAACAAAATTCTACGTTAGATACAAGAAAAAGTCAGTGTGAAAAAGCAGTGATGGGAATGCACATCCTTCACACTCATGTGCGTCCGCGCGCGCACACACACACACACACACACACACACACACACACACACACACACACACACACACACACACACACACACACACACACACACACACTCCACCGCCACAGAAAGCCCCCACAGTTCCCCGCCAGGTCTCCCGCTCCCCCAACCCCAACGTTCTCCCCAGACCACATTATTAGAAAAGAAGTTGAAGGTTTGGTATACAAATGCGGATAAAACAAATAAATGTGAAGAGTGGCAAGATAGAATCAAAGTTATCATAGCACTTACAGAAGCAAAACTAACTGGGATAACAGACGCAATCTTCCCACTCGGATATCAGATCCTGAGGAAAGACAGAGGGAGCAGAGGGGAAAGGAGTTCCACTCCTCATTAAAAACCAATGGGGATTTGAGGAAGCGGAAGGAATGGACGAAATGGGCAAAAGGGACTATATAGTAGGTACAATTCAGTCTGGGGGACACAAGGTAGTCATTGCAGTGATGTACAACCCACCACAGAACTGCAGGAGGCCAAGCGAAGAATATGAAGAGAGCAACAGGGCAATGGTGGATACACTAGCTGAGGTGGCCAGAAGAGCCAACACGGGTAGACCAAAGCGATTTAAATCACAGGGAAACTGATTGGATAAACCTGGAGCCACATGGAGGTTTTGAAACATGGAGAGCGAAGTTGGTAGATGTGGGACTGGAAAACCTCAAGCATCAACATGTTAGGGACACTACCAGAGAGGTGACAATGAACCAGCAAGATTGTATCTCGTATTCACCCTGAGTAGTTTGGACATCGAGGACATTACATATGAAACGCCCCTCGGAGCTAGTGAACACGTGGTTCTGAATTTTGAATACGTAACAGAGTTACAAGTGGAAAGGGTGAGAGGAAAAGGATGGGGGAAACCAAACTACAAACGTGGGGGACTACACAGGCATGAGGAACTTCCTGCAGGAGGTTCAGTGGGAAAGAGAATTGGTAGGAAAATCAGTAAACAAAATGATGAACCACGTGACAGCAAATCAAGGAGACAGAGGAGAGGTTTGTTCCCAAGGGCAACAGAAATAATGGGAAAACCAGAACGAGCTCTTGGTTTACCCAAAGGTGTAGAGAGACAAAAACTAAGTGCACCAGAGAATGGAAAAAGTACAGAAGACCAAAGACACAGGAAAATAAAGAGATTAGTCGAAGAGCCAGAAACGAGCATGCACAGATAAAGAGGGAGGCCCAGCGACAGTACGAAAACGACATACCATCGAAAGTCGAGTCTGACCTGCAGCTGCTGTATAGCCACATCAGGAGGAAGACAACAGTCAAGGACCAGGTAATCAGGCTGAGGAAGGTAGGGAGCTCACAAGAAACGACCAAGAAGTATGTGAGGAGCTCAACATGAGATTTAAGGAAGTACTATTTACAGTGGAGACAGAAAGAACTCTGGGAAGTCAGAACAGGAGGGTACACTAACTAGGGATATACCAACAAGTGCTGGATAAGATATACACAACAGAGGAGGTGAAGAAGCTGCTAAACGAAATTGATACCCCAAAGGTGGTGGGACTGGACATCTCTCTGTGGATCCTTAGGGAGGGAGCAGAGATGCTGTGCGTGCCACTAACAACAATTTTCAACACATCCATTGCAACTGGGTAAATGCCTGAGGCATGGAAAATGGTAAATGTAGTCCCCATTTTTAAGACAGGAGACAGACACGAGGCACTAAACTACAGACCAGTGTCACTGACGTGTATAGTATGCAAAGTCATGGAGAAGATTATCATGAGAGTGGTGGAGCACCTAGAACGGAATAAGCTTATAAACGACAACCAACATGGATTCAGGGAAGGAAAATCCTGCATCTCAAACCTACTGGGGCTTTATGGCAAGGCAACTGCAGTAAGACATGAGAGAGCAGGGTGAGTAGACTTCATTTTCTTGGACTGCAAGAAGGCCATCGACACAGTTCCTCATAAGAGATTAGTGCAAAAGCTAGAGGATCAGGCACGCATAACAGGAAGGGCACTGCAATGGATCAGAGAATACCTGACAGGGAGGCAACAACGAGTTATGGTATGTGACGAGATGTCAGAGTGGGCGCCTGTGACGAGCGGGGTTCCACAGGTGTCAGTCCTAGGACCAGTGCTATTTTTGGTATATGTGAATGACATGACAGAAGGGACAGACTCAGAAGTGTCCCTGTTTGCAGATGATATGAAGCTAATGAGGAGAATTAGATCGGATGAGGATCAGGCAGGACTACGAAGAGACATGGACAGGCTGCAAGCCTGGTCCAACAACTGGCTCCTCGAATTTAACCCCACCAAATTTAAAGTCATGAAGATCGGGGAAGAGCAAAGAAGATCGCAGACAGAGAATGGGCTAGGTGGCCAAAGACTGCAAGCCTCACTCAAGGAAAAGGATCTTGGGGTGAGTATAATACCGAGCACATCTCCTGAGGCGCACATCAACCAAATAACTGCTGCAGCATATGGGCGCCTGGCAAACCTGAGAATAGCATTCCGATACCTCAGTAAGGAATCGTTCCAGCCTCTGTACACCGTATACGTCAGGCCCATACTGGATTATGCAGCACCAGTTTGGAACCCACACCTGGTCAAGCACGTCAAGAAATTAGAGAAAGTGCAAAGGTTTGCAACAAGACTAGTTCCAGAGTTAAGGGAAATGTCCTACGAAGAAAGATTAAGGGAAATCGGCCTGACGACACTGGAGGACAAGACGGTTAGGGAAGACATAACAACATATAAAATGCTGCGAGGAATTGACAAGGTGGACAGAGACAGGATGTTCCAGAGATGGGACACAGAAACAAGGTGTCAAAACTGGAAACTGAAGATTCAGACGAGTCAAAGGGATGTTAGGAAGCATTTCTTTAGTCATTGAGTTGTCAGGAAGTGGAATAGTCTGGCAAGCGAAGTAGTGGATGCAGGAACTATACACAGTTTAAAGACGAGGTATAATAAAGCTCATGGAGCAGGGAGAGAGAGTGGATCTAGCAGCGACTAATGAAGAGTCGGGGGCAGGAGCTATGATTCGACCCCTGCAACCACAAATAGGTGAGTACATACAAACATACTCAGGAACAGGAACAAGAAAAGGACGAAAGCAAAAATAAAGGTAAAGACCAAGGAGTCAAAATACGAGTGGAGAACGTCATTCAGAACAAGTCGGAAAAGAACAAAACATAACATAGAGAAAAGTGAAAGGGAGGAAGAGGAAGCTAGGGCAGGAACAAACGAATATATATAAAAAAAAAGAAATACGCCTAGATGAAAGAAAAGAGACAAATTCAGTAAATATAGGCAGTCAGAACATTTTCAGATACTATGCAGAAGGTATGTGCCTATATGACAGAGATTGCTGGAATAAACACAACAGAAAATGTGCGAACATGTTGAGAAAGGGAAAGTGTCGCTTTGACAAAGAGTGCAGGTACTTCCACCCAGTGATGTGCAAAGCTTCAACACAGTTCTGGGAATATGACCTGAACGGCCCAGACCATCATGTAAAAGGAATGCGGCGCTACAGAGAAAGCGATCGGACCAAAGAGGCAAAAAGAGGAAAT
>NC_091304.1:18777869-18807869 GCF_038502225.1 Cherax quadricarinatus | reverse complement strand
CATCTAAATACGTTTACCTTCCCCCCCTATTCCTTCTTAGTACCTTTATCGGCGCTAAAAAAAAAAGAACCCATTGTTTAAAACAAACTAATTTTTCCAGGCTACAGCAGTTATACTACTTCAGCTCATTTCAAAGGCCATCCCTATCTAAGGTATAACTTCCCCCTCCCCGGAATACGACACATAACAGTTAACTCACACCCAGATACGTACTTACTGCTATGTGAACAGGGGCAGCAAGTGTAAGAAAAAATGCCGATCCATGCCGAGGATCGAACCGCGGACACTCAGTATACGAGCTGAGCGCGCTACCAAAAAAGCAGCCAAAGGGATACTAAAAAAAAATTCTTAACGAGCAATATAATGAATTAGAAGCTGAGGTAGTAAATGCTGCAACTATTGCAAATTAAAAATAATGATAAAATAATTATCAAAAGCGGACACTACAAGAATAACCCAGCTACTGTAGCTACACATAGGTAATAAATAATTACAGACACACCCACACACAGGAGCTGTGAATCCACCCCTACAACCACATACAGATGAGTACACAGACACATTATCAAACATGCCAAGAAATTGGAGAAAAGTTTGCAACGAGACAAGTCCCGTAACTTTGGGGTATGTGCTATGAGGATAATAAAGGGACCTTAATCTGATGACATTAGAGGAAAGGACTAAGGGTGATATGTTTGCGACAGAGACAACTCTTAGAGAGGCGGCAAACAATAACACAAAGGCACAACTGGAAGTTGAAAACACAGATGAGTCACGGGGATGTTAGGAAGTGTCTCCTCAGCCTCAGAGTGGTGTGGAAGTGGAACGACCTGGACAGTGGAGTGGTAGAGGCGGGATCCATACATAGTACGATAAGGCTCTCGAAGCCAGAAGTAAACCTAGTAGCGACCAGCGAAGAGGCGGGGCCAGGAGCTGATCGACACCACGTAACCACGTATAGGTGAGTATACACACATAAAACCAGGTCAAGTGCCTATCGACAAATGACTTTGACAAGCCGTTACTAACACAATGCAGCAACTAAACAGATGACACTAATTTTTCTACACTAATAAGCAAAATTCCTCTCAAGGTTGACATGCCTGTTTCTTTCTCACATTAATGGACATATTACTGCATAAAATCAATATTATTTTGAAACTGAATTTTACGATGTTAAAGCAATATCAGTTTATGTACCTCTGTTTACAGAAACATTTTCTCATAAGATCAGTAATAAAATTAATTTATAATTCCCACAGATATTCCTTTTTTTAATTTGACAATCAAAGGGTGATGACATTACTTAACCAAACCAAACGAAAACCTCTAGGTACCTCAAGGAAAGTAGGTACCCTGATACTGGCAAAGAGCTTTTGATCTAAATAACTGACGACTCTCTCTTCTCTTCTTCAAATTAAACTAAGCTGCCTCCTATTTCCCAGGCGCGGTATGACCTCTACAGGTTTAGCGCTTTTCAACAAATACAGTAAGAACAATCTACATCTAATAATTAAGAAATATAAAATGAAGTGTCCAAATGTAGGGTATATATACATTGTCGCCTCACCTTCTGTTCCCTAATTTGTTGGTCGAGAACGTCTGCGGTACGAGCCACGGGAGCCATCCTCTCCAGCCTGGCCTCCATCCTGGCCAGCCACGACTCCAACTCGGCTCGCTTGGCATCGAACTTGTGGGTGTCTGTGTACATAGCGTCCAGCTGAGTCTTGCGTGCCAACACCACACTGTTCGTTTCATCCCAATGCTCCCGCAGCTTCGAAACTGTCACCAAGAGAAGATAAATTTTTAATAAGGTATCAAAAATGTGAAATGCGTGTCTGTGGGTAAAATTTAAGTTAAAACGTTCGGTGCATTGTCAATGTTTGTTAAAAGACTGAAAAGATTTTGACATTTAGGAGCATTTGCAATGTAGGAGCATATTTAAATAATAGCTACTCCTCAACGAAACCAAAGAACCGTTTTCTGTCGCTGACTATACTGGTTTTCTTTGAGTCTCTTCAACGTTTACGGAATGGGAAACTAGTATATTTTACAGTATACTAAGAATACGAATTTATACATTAAAAATATCTACAGTGTGCATTAATTGTTCATCTGAGTTCGTAATAATTATTAACGAAAACCAATGTCAACGCTCTCACAAAAAAAAAAAACAAAGTGAAGAAAGAAGAAAATGTTATAAATTACGAACACACTTTATTAAACATGTCGGTGGGGGGAGGGGGAAGGAAGAAGAAAAAATAGTTAAGGAAAAAAATATCAGAGACTTATCACTTGAGGTAATCTATGTTCTTTATCATAAGGGAGGACGAGCAGTTCGTCAACACAACTCATAAAATTTTCCTTCTACAACAACAGAGGGTATGTGTGGTGTGTTTGTCTTCTCATATAACTACACATGTCGAGCACCAAGTCTGCTCACACATCCAAGGAGAACATGTGTGCTTCAGTTGTCTGCCCACAAATCCACAGTGGACACATGTGGTACAGCTGGTCGTGGTCTACCCATAAACTAAATAGTACATGTGTGGTAAAGTTGGTCTGCACACAAAGCTACAGAGGACACGTGTGGTATGTCTGCTCACACTGCTACAAAGGACACGTGTAGTACAGCTGTTCTGTTCATACAACTATAAAAGACATGTGTGTTGCACCAAGTCCGTTCGCACAGTTATAGAGGATGTGTGTGGTACAGCTGGTGTGCTCGCACAGCTACAGAGGACACGTGTGGTACAGATGGTCTGCTCACACAACTGTTGAGGGTACGTGTGGTACAGACTGCTCTCACAGCTGTAGAGGGCACGTGTGGTACAGATGGTCTGCTCACACAACTGTTGAGGGTACGTGTGGTTCAGACTGTCTGCTCACACAGCTGTAGAGGGCACGTGTGGTACAGATGGTCTGATCATACAGCTGTAGAGGGAACGTGTAGTACAGATAGTCTGATCACACAGGTGTAGAGGGCACGTGTGGTACTGGTCTGCTTACACAGCTGTAGAGGGCACGTGTGGTACAGATAGTGTGCTCACACAGCTACTGAGGACACGTGCAGCTTCTCAGTTCACACTTTAGGAAGAAATGGCTCTAAACCACCAGTCTCGTTATTCTGAAACAATCTAAGCAGTGTTGATTATCTACTCTCCAACAAGGTCACTACAACATCGATATCTCTAAAATGCAATTACAAAAAAGGTCCCATCATGGCTAACCACTACGAGTGATTCAATTCCATCCATTTTTCGTAAAAAAAAAAAAAAATATATGGGCAAGAACACGTTACAAAAATGGAGGGTTAAGACAACAAGGAAAGCCACGAGGGCTCTACTAAAACAAAATCCGTTCAACACAGCTTTAATGCCAATTAAGCCGAAATTAGCAAAAGTTCAGAACCTATGTTTATCGACAAAAATACCCATGATGGGAGGGGTTGAATCTAATGATTGCCTAGGGTCCGTGAGTCTAATGACTGCTTAGCGGGGGTGAGTTTAATGACTGCATAGGGTCCTCGAGTCTGAAGACTGCCTAACGGGGATGAGTTTAATGACTGCCTAGTAACCGTGACTCTGAAGACTGCCTAGCGACGGCGAGCATTGACTGCCCAGAATTGAACACTAGTGAACATGTCTAAAGCACAGATGCCCCGAGCTTCAGACTACCCACATGGACTTACTACATACACACACAGTTTAATAACCCTCATGTAGTCAATATATATACCTAACTAACCTAGTACAGTTGTCATAAAATGTTTCATCGCCACTGATACTCAAGACCTCCAATACAAACAACAAATCCTATGAGTTGCTACACCAGTCATACAATATAACAAAAGAATCCTGTCTACCACCGTCTCTACTTTTTTATGTTCACTTTCTTATCATACACACGATTTATCTAATGCAAACACTAATACTGTAAACTCACAATTTCTTCAGTATCCGCCTCATGACAAAAGTGGAGAATTCTTTTGTTATATTGTATGACATGCTGGTGTAACAACTCAGAGGATTTACTGTTTGTCAATGGAGGTCTTGAGTATCAGTGGCGATGAAGCATGTTATGATAACATTCGAAATAAAAACTATTTCATTATACTCATGCGACAATAGCATCCATACACTCACATGTATTCATATTACTAACCTACAGGAGATAGGGGCTCAGTTAAAGAACAAACAAGAATTGCAACACAAACAGTCAACCATGACATGTTCGAGATCCGTACAACACGCGAATTTCTTATTACACACACAAAAAAAAATAAGAAAAACGTAAACCAACAGAAAACGTGTAGTTCATGCTTAGTCCACAATAAATTATTAATAAAACGTGCAACAAAAGTAATCCAGAACAAGTGAGAAATATCATACAGTTAGTACAAAAGAACAAGGCATACCACCTGCACATTCTAACAATATGGATGGCACTACAACTTAAAAGAACATTATAATCCTTTAACATAGTCACGAACCTTACTGTTTTTACAAAGAAAAGCATAAATAAAACCAAGATTGAGATTAAAAACTTGAATGAAGTTATAGGTCTCAAATTACTGGCAGTGCACAATACCGACAAATTAATGAATATGACATATGCAACACCTGGATAATAAAGATACCCAATTGTTGCACACACACACGTGTGTCTTATTCGTCGAGGTTAGGTCTGCTGAAGATTAGATTCAACTTGATATATTTCGGTCGCTGCGCGATCCGAGGATTCCTGCGCAATCTCTGTATTCCATAACCTCAGTCACATGTGTGCCTTTGCACGCGATTGGAATAGTGCATAGTCCGACATAAGTTGATAATGCAGTTAAATGCTAGCTATATTACGATCACTGTGTTATCTGATAAAGATATCCCCGTATTCCATAACCCAAGTCCCCAGTGCCCTTAATGTACGCGACTGGAATTGTGTAGAGCCTGACATAAGTTGATAATGCCGATAAATAAGAGCACTGGAGATCTGACGGGAATCAGAGGCGGCATTCACAAGTAATCACAAGGAAACTAATATCCAAATTTCAATAAAAGTGGCAAATTAAGTTATTACACAGCCCAAATTTAATTCAATTTTTTCAAAAAAAAAAAAAAAAAAAAGACTAATATCCTATGTAAGTGACGAAGTACTTAAGCTTCCTGGAAGATTAGTGTACATAATATACAAATGTTTAACAATGGTCTTGAGAGCACACAGATGTTATAGGTGCATAAAAAAATTAGGTTGATTTAACCTAGGATAACCATATAAAGTTACACACTGTGACTTATTTCCGATCAAAAAGGGACATTTTCCAATTATTTCACAAACTAGTTTGTTGAAGAAAATTGGTACATGATAATTTCCACCAGCTAACATCACGAGATTGTTTCATCTGAGGAGAACACATCAACACTAAAAGTTTAAATCTGACCAGCAGATGTATTTTCCTGTTATTACACAGAATAAAAAAAATATGCCTCCACAGCCTAACCCCATGAAACGATCCGTCATACGATGCATCAGTCTTTGAAGACTGATGCCGTTAACAATTGTTACATTTTAATCAGAGGAAAGTGCAAACCTGTAAAATTTACATACTTCTGTGAAATTAGAAACACTGAAATTCGATCGAAGTAAGGGGGAAGAAAAGTCCAGTTCCTTGAACCAAGAGCCCCTCACCACCATTAAGCCAAAATAATGCACTCAGGTAAAATAATACTATACCATGTCGAGATTAAAAGTAGCAAAATGGCATCTACAGACGATCAGAAGAGCTCGTCTCAACCTACCACGTGGAAACAAAAACCTGGAAACGGCCTACGTAATACTGTGCACAGGTCACCCACGTATGTAAATAGCCCCATCAATTTTGTCCAAGACACACAAGCGTTGAAAATTTGAAGCCGACCGAATATGGCGTTCACGAGTAATAAACGAAAATTTGTGAGAAAACAAATAATTAATGTTGCTGAAAATGCTCCTAAAAATAGGAATGTCTGTACTCATCAACTTAAAAAAAAAATAAAAACAGTATTTTTTTACTTTATTTTCCAATTACTTTTCAGATTTAAAATTCTCGACAATCGTGGAAGAAAAAATATTTCACTTAAACTTCAAAATATCCAATTTGATAAAATTGGCAAAAATGGTAATTTGCACCTCTACAACCCAAAATTACAACAAATACACAACATTTAGGGCTTGAAGCCAATCCAAAAAAAGTGTTCACGAGACATTACATGGAAAGCAATTTGCTAAATAAAATGTGCAAAAACTCACACAGCTGAAAGTGAGTAAAAAATCTGTATTTTTCTAAAGCCCACCAATGGTAAGACTTTGAAGCCGATTATTAAAGAAATTCTCCAATATAATTAACCAAATTCCAACAATTCTAACTTTTTTAACCACTTCAAAAAAATATCAAATTCGCATCTAAACTTACTGGTTATAATACTTCTTATAGAATACATCGTCAGTAACACCTTGAAGCCACTCAGAAGAATAATTCTTTAGTTAAGGAATAAAAATGAATATGACGATATTCAATAAAACTGGAAAATTGGGGTTTAAGACTGCCACCCAATGGTAGCGTGAACCTTATGTTCAGGAAACCACATCAATGGTAGCGTGAACCTTGTGTTCAGGAAACCACACCAATGGTAGCGTGAACCTTGTGTTCAGGAAACCTCACCAATGATAGCGTGAACCTTGTGTTCAGGTAGCGTGAACCACACCAATGGTAGCGTGAACCTTGTGTTCAGGAAACCTCACCAATGGTAGCGTGAACCTTGTGTTCAGGAAACCACACCAATGGTAGCGTGAACCTTGTGTTCAGGAAACCTCACCAATGGTAGCGTGAACCTTGTGTTCAGGAAACCTCACCAATGGTAGCGTGAACCTTGTGTTCAGGAAACCTCACCAATGGTAGCGTGAACCTTGTGTTCAGGAAACCTCACCAATGGTAGCGTGAACCTTGTGTTCAGGAAACCTCACCAATGGTAGCGTGAACCTTGTGTTCAGGAAACCTCACCAATGGTAGCGTGAACCTTGTGTTCAGGAAACCTCACCAATGGTAGCGTGAACCTTGTGTTCAGGAAACCTCACCAATGGTAGCGTGAACCTTGTGTTCAGGAAACCTCACCAATGGTAGCGTGAACCTTGTGTTCAGGAAACCTCACCAATGGTAGTGTGATCCTTGTGGTCAGGAAAACACCAATGGTAGCGTGAACCTTGTGTTCAGGAAACCTCACCAATGGTAGCGTGAACCTTGTGTTCAGGAAACCTCACCAATGGTAGCGTGAACCTTGTGTTCAGGAAACCACATCAATGGTAGCGTGAACCTTGTGTTCAGGAAACCTCACCAATGGTAGCGTGAACCTTGTGTTCAGGAAACCTCACCAATGGTAGCGTGAACCTTGTGTTCAGGAAACCTCACCAATGGTAGCGTGAACCTTGTGTTCAGGAAACCTCACCAATGGTAGCGTGAACCTTGTGTTCAGGAAACCTCACCAATGGTAGCGTGAACCTTGTGTTCAGGAAACCTCACCAATGGTAGCGTGAACCTTGTGTTCAGGAAACCACACCAATGGTAGCGTGAACCTTGTGTTCAGGAAACCTCACCAATGGTAGCGTGAACCTTGTGTTCAGGAAACCTCACCAATGGTAGCGTGAACCTTGTGTTCAGGAAACCACACCAATGGTAGCGTGAACCTTGTGTTCAGGAAACCACATCAATGGTAGCGTGAACCTTGTGTTCAGGAAACCTCACCAATGGTAGCGTGAACCTTGTGTTCAGGAAACCACATCAATGGTAGCGTGAACCTTGTGTTCAGGAAACCTCACCAATGGTAGCGTGAACCTTGTGTTCAGGAAACCTCACCAATGGTAGCGTGAACCTTGTGTTCAGGAAACCACACCAATGGTAGCGTGAACCTTGTGTTCAGGAAACCACATCAATGGTAGCGTGAACCTTGTGTTCAGGAAACCACACCAATGGTAGCGTGAACCTTGTGTTCAGGAAACCACATCAATGGTAGCGTGAACCTTGTGTTCAGGAAACCTCACCAATGGTAGCGTGAACCTTGTGTTCAGGAAACCTCACCAATGGTAGCGTGAACCTTGTGTTCAGGAAACCACATCAATGGTAGCGTGAACCTTGTGTTCAGGAAACCTCACCAATGGTAGCGTGAACCTTGTGTTCAGGAAACCACATCAATGGTAGCGTGAACCTTGTGTTCAGGAAACCTCATCAATGGTAGCGTGAACCTTGTGTTCAGGAAACCTCACCAATGGTAGCGTGAACCTTGTGTTCAGGAAACCTCACCAATGGTAGCGTGAACCTTGTGTTCAGGAAACCACATCAATGGTAGCGTGAACCTTGTGTTCAGGAAACCACACCAATGGTAGCGTGAACCTTGTGTTCAGGAAACCACACCAATGGTAGCGTGAACCTTGTGTTCAGGAAACCACACCAATGGTAGCGTGAACCTTGTGTTCAGGAAACCACACCAATGGTAGCGTGAACCTTGTGTTCAGGAAACCACACCAATGGTAGCGTGAACCTTGTGTTCAGGAAACCACACCAATGGTAGCGTGAACCTTGTGTTCAGGAAACCACACCAATGGTAGCGTGAACCTTGTGTTCAGGAAACCACATCAATGGTAGCGTGAACCTTGTGTTCAGGAAACCTCATCAATGGTAGCGTGAACCTTGTGTTCAGGAAACCACACCAATGGTAGCGTGAACCTTGTGTTCAGGAAACCACACCAATGGTAGCGTGAACCTTGTGTTCAGGAAACCACACCAATGGTAGCGTGAACCTTGTGTTCAGGAAACCACACCAATGGTAGCGTGAACCTTGTGTTCAGGAAACCACACCAATGGTAGAGTGAACCTTGTGTTCAGGAAACCACACCAATGGTAGCGTGAACCTTGTGTTCAGGAAACCACACCAATGGTAGCGTGAACCTTGTGTTCAGGAAACCTCACCAATGGTAGCGTGAACCTTGTGTTCAGGAAACCTCACCAATGGTAGCGTGAACCTTGTGTTCAGGAAACCACACCAATGGTAGCGTGAACCTTGTGTTCAGGAAACCACACCAATGGTAGCGTGAACCTTGTGTTCAGGAAACCTCACCAACGGTAGTGTGAACCCTGTGTTCAGGAAACCTCACCAATGCTAATGTGAACCTTGTGTTCATGAAACCTCACCAATGGTAGTGTGAACCCTGTGTTCAGGAAACCTCCCCAATGGTAGTGTGAACCTTGTGTTCAGAAAACCTCACCAAAAGTAGTGTGAACCTTGTGTTCAGGAAACCTCACCAATAGCAGTGTGAACCTTGTGTTCAGGAAACCTCACCAATAGCAGTGTGAACCTTGTGTTCAGGAAACCTCACCAACGGTGAAAATTTAAAACTGATCAGATGACTTATTCTCCAGTTAGGAATGAATTCCAACAATTCCATTAATTTACTATGTTATTACATCAACACAAGTACTATCCTGGCCTCAAGACGCAACAAGTACTATTCTGGCCCCAAGATGCAAGAAGCACTATCCTGGCCTCAAGATGCAACAAGTACTATTCTGGCCCCAAGATGCAAGAAGCACTATCCTGGCCTCAAGATGCAACAAGTACTATCCTGGCCCCAAGATGAAACAAGTACTATCCTGGCCCCAAGACGCAACAAGCACTATCCTGGCCTCAAGATGCAACAAGTACTATCCTGGCCCCACGAAGCAACAAGTACTATCCTGGCCTCAAGATGCAACAAGTACTAACCTGGCCCCAAGATGCAACAAGTACTATCCTGGCCCCAAGATGCAACAAGTACTATCCTGGCCCCAAGATGCAACACGTACTATCCTGGCCCCAAGATACAACAAGTACTATCCTGGCCCCAATTTGCAACAAGTACTATCCTGGCCCCAATATGCAACAAGCACTATCCTGGCCCCAAGATACAACAAGTACTGTCCTGGCCCCAAGATGCAACAAGTACTATCCTGGCCCCAAGATGCAACAAGTACTATCCTGGCCCCAAGATACAACAAGTACTATCCTGGCCCCAAGATGCAACAAGTACTATCCTGGCCCCAATATGCAACAAGTACTATCCTGGCCCCAATATGCAGCAAGCACTATCCTGGCCCCAAGATGCAACAAGTACTATCCTGGCCCCAAGATGCAACAAGTACTATCCTGGCCCCAAGATACAACAAGTACTATCCTGGCCCCAAGATGCAACAAGTACTATCCTGGCCCCAAGATGCAACACGTACTATCCTGGCCCCAAGATACAACAAGTACTGTCCTGGCCCCAAGATGCAACAAGTACTATCCTGGCCCCAATATGCAGCAAGCACTATCCTGGCCCCAAGATGCAACAAGTACTATCCTTTTCCCAAGATGCAACAACCATTAAACAGTGAAGTCGTTCAGAAGCGATAAACTGAAAATTATTTAACATGGTTTATAGGGATTTAAAAATTCACACTATTTGACAAGTGTAAGTCTTAAATCCGCACCTAGTCATCTGATTTTCACCTTTATCGAGAGTTATTTTCACCTTTTCCGAGAGTTTGAAGCTATACAACTGGTTTTGGAAGGTATCTGAGCTATTCCAGGATGCTGGGAATGGGTTCAACAATTTAGGTTACTAGGCATGTGAAAATGTCTATTGTTCCAAGAATTTGGTCCACGTTATCGGACACAAGTTTTGAAAATTTGAAGACGATTGGATAAGGCGTTCTCGAGCAAGGAGAGAAATCAAATAATAGTTAGAGGAAGAAGAAATTAAAAAAAATTCAGGCAACCTCTTTAAGATATCCCTTCGGGGATACCTAATCAAGATCAAACTGATAATATTTAACTAGATTATGCAATCCTTGAAACACACTACCGCTGCACCTCATAAGATGAGGTGCAACGGTAGTCAAAGGACTCACTAGTGGAAGTAGGTCATGCAAAGAGTTGGGCATGACTTCCACTAGTTGGTTTGCCCATTGTAACGATGCCTTCAACTACTGCATCTTATTTCATTTCTAAACAAGCGTCCGGCTTCCTTCTTACGGTGGTGAACACATTCATCTAGACTAAGGGACTGATTATCTCGTCTTATACTGTCTCTAGATTCAAGACCCTCAAATAACCTTTAACCTTTGTAGTGAACTGTTAAATCCATTTCGTGGCGAAACGACTTCAGAATTTCTCAGAATAAAGATACTCAGGTGTCCCATTCTTCACATAATTAATCCAGTCACATGATTAATCACTTTTCCTCCAGTGAGGCCGAGAAAAGACTAGGATAAGCAAAAATATTCAAGACCGTTGTTCACTTTGAAATTGGAATGAGAAAGGAGGTGGGAGACGGTTGGTTAGGAGAGGGAAGATATGGGTGAAGGATTGGGGAGGAAACGGGCTAAAGGAGCTGGATAGGAAATTGGATAAAAGATGAAAAAAAGAGAGTTGGAAGTCAAATGTCAATCAATTAGTAGCCGATGTTCATCAATGGAATTTAGTGATGCATGGCGCTTCTCAGTTTGAATAAGCTTCCCAAGAAACAGTGAGATCGTGATCTGCCAAACATTTAGGATAGGGAGAGCTTACCACACACCAAGGTAAGCTCAATACCCATTTGACCCAGTACTGTTAAAATACATCAATTATACATATCAGAGGTGTTAGCTTGCAATATCCTGCATTTATACTAATGTGTTGGTTTACAAAACCTCTTATATATACCAGTGTTGCTATCTTACAACAACCCTCATGTATACAACACCACTTTCATATACCAGTGGTGTTTTCTTACAATACCCCTCATGTATACCACGTAGATTATCTAACAACACCCCAACAGAACAGCGGAGAGCTTACAATACATCGCAAAGTTTTCAGCGCTCTACATTTCCAGCACTATATTTCCCACTAGTGTGACTTTACAAACACCCCGCATTTTTACCAGTGGAGGTGAGTCCCCCCTTACCCCCTAAAAAAGTTCCAAAAGCTATTCACCCAAAGTTCTCTAAAAAAAGTTATGTCGTATTTTTAATAACTTGGGAAGTAAGATAAGATAAAATTGTTGCGTTAAAAATAATAGACATTGGTTAAAAAAGTCTCAGTTATTTTCTCCTGTGGTTCATCAACGTTGTAAGGGTTAATAAGATGAAAAGTGATTTTTTAGAGCAGTCATTCAAGAAGTCTGCTAAAAGACACGCGCCAGGATTATTATTATATTTTCATGGGAAATCGATAAACCAGTAAGGATAGTATTGGGAAAGCGCTAAACAATAGGGATAATACAGGGAAAGCACTAAAACCAGTACGGATAATACAACGCCTTGGGAATGAGAGGTAATCAGGTTTGATAGAAGGAACAGGAGGCTATCTGAAACTCCTTGCATCAAATGTTCTTCACAAGCATCAAAGAAATACTACTCTTGCAGAAACACAACATAAAAGAGAGGACCAAGAATGTGAACGCCTACCAGCCCAGGAGAACCGTGTCACTAGCAAAAAGTAACTGTGACAAATCCCACTGTTTATAAAATTAGTTATCTTTTAATCCCATCACCCTAGCGCTAACTTCTTTCGCAACTTAATCAATAAATAATGTTAAAGCAATGATAGTGACATCACACAACCCTGCCTAAGACCTACATCTTACCACCTGTTCCATACATTTGCAACATCTCACACATTATGTCTTTTCCAAATCCAAAAATGCAAAGAAAAGCACCTTATATTTATCTAAGTACTGTTCGCTTACATGTTTAAATGTAGACACTTGGTCTACCCCTTACCCTTCGTAAAACCTTTTTCCTCTGCAATCCTACTGTCTTACACTTAATTATTTCAACAATAACTACCATACACTTTACCCGGTATATTCAACCGGTTTCTTTCCCTATAGTTGTCGCACTCCTATATCCCCATCCTCCCCTTTATACAAAAGAACTGTACAAGCTCTCTGCCAGTCCACAGATATTATACCCCTTTCATGAAAAACTGCATCCCAACCTGCTTTCAATTTTTCAGTCTTGATCCCATCTATCTCAGCTGCTTTACCCACTTTCATTCTATCCGCTGCCTCAAGCCTTTTTCCCCACACTCACACTTGGCGCTTTTTCATTCCTGCACGAAGTTATGCTCCACTTTCCAATGCATATAACACCTCAATATATTTCACTTCAATCTTCCAGTGTCTCCACCTCCCTATCTAATGTGTCGTCCCCCCACCTTTTTTTTTAACTTCCAAATCCTTTTGTTCCCTTGGCTTTCTCAACTTACTAACCTCACTCGAAAACTTTTTCTTCTCACTCACTATGTCTGTACTTCTCACCTTGCACTCCCTGACCACTCTTTTACTTTCCCTCTTATAATTCACTGTATTTTCACTGCAAAAAAAGCCTTTCACGTTCTAACCTTTTCTCCCTAACCACCTTCTTTACCTCATCATTCCACCAATCGCTCCTTTTCCCTCTGACAACCCCCTCCTATACCAACAAACTTTTGCTGCACACTAATACTGCATTCTTAAATCTACCCCAAACCTCCTCGGCCACCTCCTTAATACCTGCACTCTCTCTAACTCACATTTCTCCCAATAGCTGGTTATAAGGCATTCTAACACTTTCCTCCTATAATGTATTAACTTTCACTTCACTCTTACCCACTGATGACATTCATATTGTGCCTCATTTACCTTACTCTATTATTATAATCAAAAAGAAGCCCTAAGCCACAAGGGCTATACAGCACCTCTTACTCTAACTGTAGCTTTCAGTAAATAATGATCTGTCAAACCTCTATTAGTCTGCCCATCAACCTTTTATCTCTTAATGCATGTTATATACCTTTACCTTTGATAGGTTCCGAAAGTTTTCCTACTCTCGTGGCCCGGCCTTGGGCTCTGAGAGTAGGAAAGTTTGTGACCGAGTGTGTTGATACAATGTTCTTATAATGTGCCCACAGTACTCCTGCTTTTCACTGGATTTATTTTACACATTCTTTCATATATAATAACCTAATGTTTTTATTGTAGTGTGAATGTTTGGGACTAGACTTCAAGTACTTTGCAGGGCAAAGAATATATTATCGTGTAACTCTCTCTCTCTCTCTTCTGCTCCAGCGAGCACATATTTTGGACTCTGGGGCATTTCCAGTAAATGTAATGCGTTACTGACTCTATGAAGGCCATAAATGATCTTTGCATATGTTCTAGCTCTGATATCTCTCTGGCTCTGAATGAATTATTATTATAAGGGGGAGCGCTAAACCCGTAGAATTATACAGCGCATGTGAGGGGGATGAAAGATATTCAGGCTTAATTCAGGGAACCGGAGCACAGATCCAATTCCCTAGATCAAGAGCCCCTCACCAGCCTCTAGGACCCTCCCTTGAGGGGGCTCTAAATGAAGCAGTCAACACCGAACAGTACTCCAAGCAAGAGAGTACAGGTGACTTGAAAAATACCATCATTAGCTTTTTTTTCCCTTGTCCTAAAAGCCATTATCCATCCCATTATTTTCTTGGCTGTCGTAACATTTGACTTATTGTGTTCTTTGAAAGGAAGGTCAGCTGACATCTGGATATATCCAGATCCTTCACATGTTCCTTTCCTTCTATTTGGTGCTCCTCTTGTGATTTATATACAGCGATCCTTTTGAGTTCTTTGCCTTTTTTCATATCTAAGAACTAGGAAATTGTCACCACTGAAAGCCATGTTATTTTCCATTGCCCAGTGTAATTTCTCCCTGTCTTCTACCGAGGTGATTTCCAATCTCATTTTGATATTTGCAAATGATGACACGAAACTGTGGTGCGAATGGTTTTAACTTTGTGCATTATGAGGATATACAGATATCTAACCTCTGTCTCTCTCCACCTATAGTACAACCACCTCTCTTCCCCACTTCCTCCACTACCAGCCCCTCCTCCCCCTCTCCCATTTCAGAGCTGGGCAAAAGGGGCAAAGTTTGACTCGCCTTCCAGGCCACATCCGGAAATTGGATCTGAATATTGACAATCTCCTTCTGCGGCTGTCTGGAAAATTGGCCAAGACCCGGCCCTTACTGCCTTAATTTATTGACAACACGATCGTTACAGTGTGTGTGTGTGTGTGTGCGCGTGTGTGTGTGTGCGCGGGCGCGCGCGCGCACACACACACACACACACACATAAGCGCGTGTGCGCCTTTTCTTGTGATTACAAGAGTCAAGTCTCAGCGGGCCTGCCTCTCCGCTGACCACTCCTGCGTTCAGTCTCGTCTGGCAGTGTGAGCCTATCATGGATCCTACCTTTACCACTTCACTTTCTAAGTCTTTCCACATCCTTGATGCCTCTAAAGCAAAATAAATATTTCCTAACATCCCTGTAATTTAGTTGTGGTTTTAACTTTCCAATTGTGCCCAAATTTACCTGAGACCCGCATCTCGAACAGACTTTCCCTGTCCACCCTGTGAATTCGTGTCAGCATTTCGTACGTTGTAATCATGTCACCCCTGGTCCTTTTGCTCTCTAATGTCGTCAGGTTTAGTTCCTCAAATCTTTTCTTATAGTTCATAGCCCTCAGCTCTAGGATTAGTTTTGTTGCTTACCTTTGCACTTTTCCTAGCTTCTTAAGACGCTTTATCACATGCGGGTTCCATACAGGTCCTACATACTCCAAAATGGACCAGACGCATGTACTCTATTTCCAGTCGTATATGCCCTTCCCAGATTTTTATAACTTTGCATTTCTTAGGGTTAAATTCTAATAACCACTTGTCAGCAGCTTGTCCGGATGTTTGTAGTCCTTCCCGCTCTGCTCCTGCTTGTGTATTTGCCTCATTAGTTTCACGGCATCTGCCAATAGACACAAGTCTGACTCGATTTCTTTTATCATATCGTTTATGTGTGCAAGAAACGGTACTGATTTAATTACCAACCATTGTGGAACCCCATTCGTCACACCCGCCCACTGGGGCACCTCCTCTTGAACAACAGCCAGTTTCCTCTCTGTTAAGTATTCCCTAATTCACTGTAGTGCTTTCCCCGTTATTCCGCCATGCTCCTGTTACTTTTGTTCAAGTCTCTTGTGAAGTACTCGCCCTCTTACAGTCCAAAAATATATAGTCCACAAATCCCTTCCTTTCTCTCTTGTTTGACTTTCGTTCGCTTGTCACAGAACTCTACAAGATTTGTAGGGCACGATTTACTATCTCTAAAACCGTGCTGGGTGTCGTTGCTAATGAACCTACTTCTTTTCATATGCTCTACTACTCTTTTCATAATCTGTTCATAAGTTCATGTATTATGCATGTCGGTGATACTGGTCTCTCGTTTAATGCTATTTGTCTCTCCCCTTTCTTAATTATCAGGACTACATTCGCAGTTTTCCCATACCTCCGGTACCAGTGCTATTTCAATTAATTTGTTGAAGTTCACGGATAGTGGTTCACACAGTTCTTCAACTCCCTCTCTCAGAACCCACGAAGAGATGTTTGTCTGGCCCCACTGTCTTTAAGATATCTAGCTGTCTCAATAGTTTCTTCATCTCTTTCTTCATTATGTGTATTGTCCAATACTGGTTAGTGCACTCTTCCTCCTTGACTCTCTTGTACTGTACATGTTTCCACTGAGAATATCTCAAACTCTTTTGTTCAGCTTTATGCAGCCTTCCTGGTTGTTTCTAGTGAGTTCCTCTCCTCCTTTTTTGAACTCAAGTATGTCAACCATACCCCCGGCCGGGATTGAACCCGCGGTCATAGAGTCTAGTGGCTAGCGCGACGGGCTGGAGTTTTGAGACTCTATGACCGCGGGTTCAATCCCGGCCGGGGGTATGGTTTATTTGCAATCGTGTCATTACGATTTCTTAAGTCATGTTGACGGCAGTGAAGGGACTTGAGCTAGAGTTCGTCACGGCCACGCTAGCTGGAGATTCGTCTGTAAAAACTTGCATTTGTGGTCACAGAGGTGCCTGTGCTAACTTTCCTATGGTGTAGAAATATACCTAGTTGGATGAATCTTATTGTGGCTAGCTGGTCTAGTGGCTAGCGCGACGGGCTGGAGTTTTGAGACTCTATGACCGCGGGTTCAATCCCGGCCGGGGGTATGGTTTATTTGCAATCGTGTCATTACGATTTCTTAACTCAAGTATGTCCCAGCTTTCCCATTTTCTAATTCTCCCCGAGTGCACTTCCACAATGTATTCAAACATCAGTACTATATGATCGCTAACACGGAGGAGCCTCTTATATTCGATGTCCTCTCAATAATCACTGACAAGTTGTGTCCCTGACATGTTGACACAGTTTTCAAACACTACCTCAAGCAACATGGCCCTGCAAGTTTCCGGTTTTTCCACGTGACTACAGATTTAGTTCATTTCATTATTGTTGAAGTCTTCCATGTGAGCCCGTGTGGGCCCTTCTAGATACCTCCGCTATCGTCTCCACCATTGCTCTGTTTTTTGTCGTATTCTAGTTTTGGTCTCCTGCTGTTTAGTAGTGAGGTTGTGTATGTGTACTCAAACTCATCACCGAAAAGAAGGACGCCAGAGCGATCAGCTTCCTTTTCAGAGACTCAAGTGTTGCAGTCCAGATAGGAAATGCCTACAGCATTCTGGGAACATGACCCACCACCGGGGCGAGCTAGATGAAGTATGTGAGATGCAGGTTCTGAGATGTCATGCATGTTGTTCTCCTTATCATTTCATCTTTTTAATGTATTCTGCTTTCGAATAAAGTTCACAAACATAGCATATAGGGTGTAATAGAATAAAATACTTTAACAGCTCCAGGGAGAAACCTGAGTTTTCCCTGAAAGTATAGGTCCCCAGTCAGTTCTAGAGGTATATCCATTATATATATGAAAAGAATCTTCCTCCTAAGCCATGCACGTCGTCAGAGGCGACCAGTACAAATTGCTAAATGTAAAAAAAATTAACTTTTCTTTCTTGTTCTGTTTATTGACAGTTTATATATATATATATATATATATATATATATATATATATATATATATATATATATATATATGGCTCGTCACGGCATTATGTCAGTGAGCGCCCCGGTATAATGCCGTGACGAAAATCAAAGGCCTACCATACAGGGGGGGTCTTTTTTCGTCAGTGTTTTCTGCGGAGTAGCAACCATGAGCATGATGTCACGGCCTGCAGCCACACTTCACAGTGACTTCTCATTGCTCACGTGGCTGCCGTCGTGAGAGGAAGTGTTGCACTGTTGTCTTTCATCCGCCCCACCTTTTGTCCAGTGTTCCCTTTGGTTTTGGGGATATACATGTTTGATTATGAGTAAAAGGAAGTCTTTAACACCTGAAACTATAGCTCAAATCATAGAGCTTCACAAAGTTGGGTACCAGAAATAGAGGAGAATGTTAGTGTGTGAGCGTTCAGTAAGGAACTGGGCGCAGCGTTTGAAGGCTGGTGGCAGTGTCGAGTTACCGTCTACCAAACCTCGGCCTGTCTCCTCGAAGAAGACATCTGTTCGTATCTTAACTGTGTTAAAGAAGCAGTTAGAGAGTAACATACGGTGGTGTGGGTGCCTCTGAGCTAATTTCATTCTACTCCTCCTTTGGTGTACTAGCTTCCACAAGCAGTATATATATTATTGTAACCACGAACGAGTCGTATTGAATCAATAACACTGCGACTAGCCAAAGATTCGAACCCATGTCGTTTTGGCCCGCCTCATGCTCGTGGAGACTAGTACACCAAACGGGGAGTAGAATGAAATTAGCTCAGAGGCACCCACACCACCGTATGTCCTCGGATCAAGGTAAAACACCTAGCTAGGCTGAGTGCTTGATTCTTGTAGGATTGATTGGTGCAGTGGGTTAGTGTCATGTGATTTTTGCTCACCATGAGACTGACCAAAATGACATGGATTCGAATCCTTGGCTAGTCGCAGTGTAATATATATATATATATATATATATATATATATATATATATATATATATATATATATATATATATATATATATATATATATATATATGCAAAACAACCACTCTGAAAGAATAGAGAAATTCTTTGACAATGTGAGTAGTCACGAAAGCGCTTGGATTTTCTCTATTCTTTCAGAGTGGTTGTTTTGCATATTCTGAAATCACCTGTTTACTGTGATCTTATTGCATATATATATATATATATATATATATATATATATATATATATATATATATATATATATATATATATATATATATATATATATATATAAAAGCATACATACACACAATAACTTGAAAGTTAACTAAAATTTACTGTCTTCACTAAGAGATGACATTGCTAGCAGACGGCCTTGCCACTACCTGTTGCAGAACCTCCTGGCTAGCCTATAAGACGGCAAAAGCTGCAACATTAACAATAATATTAAAAACACGGGTCACAACGGGTGTTAGTCACGCCAAATCACAAAATACAAACATGTGTTAAATGGTTGCTAAGCTGACACATGAGCGCTGCATGTGTCACAGGAGGCAGATGTGTCCAGCTACCGTAGGCTCAGCTCAGACATAGGTGAATGACAGCAGGGGTCGGGAGATGGTGGGGAGCAGAGCCAGGTCAGAGGTTACCTTTGAAACAAGTCCTCAGGTGGTCGAAGAGACGAGAATGGGTGGGGAATCTGTACACGGCTGCGTCTCCCTCGGAAGCTGCAGGTTAAGCGAGGCCAGGTCAGTTTGTACAGTACACATGTCACTTAATATTTAGCATATCACGGTAGTTTCCACATGGCATAACTAATAAATCTTTTTGGCACGATGACTCCACGAGATACATGGGGTAAAAAATATACTCATAACGTATGAAAGCGCTGGGAAGTACGAGATAGGTTAAAATATCCAAAATTTAATAGTAAGAATGGTTATTCACTGCTTGATTAAATGAAGGCAAAAGAGGTAGATAAATGTATTAAACGTCAATTATATAAATTAAAAATATAATCCAATTTTAACAAGCCCGTACGAGCAAGACTCCATAACAATGGATTTAGAAAGTTAAAGTCATCAAGGTCTGCCTTTCACAGATACCCATAGGTACTTCAACGGCCCAGGGTTTCCAATACTGCAACTGGTCCTCGGTGAGAATATGAACTGTGCAACAATCAAAAGGGTTGACTGCTGCTACGTACTCACCTCCCACTGAATCATGAAGAATTTATCCAGATAACTTTCTATATGTATTTATTTTTGGAATTATATGGATGTCACAGTAAAAATTTAGATATTTAATGACGTTTTTTGAAAGGCAGGGATGGAGAAGGGATGACAGCAGGAGGGTAAATGATGGGAAAATAAGATTATGAGCGTGGATGAAAGTGGGGTACGGGATAGGATGGTTTGGAAAAGGATGACCCAACATCACTTATGTAGAACAGAATATCAATCAAGGATAAGTCATCATCAAATTTAACAGTGACCGTATTACAGCTTCTCACGTTGCTGACTTTCATTTAACTTTTACCTCTCATGAACAGAAGTAGACAAGCAGGACAAACCACTTTCACTTCCCTGCCCAGGCAAATCTTGAGTCATGTAAAATTAGTTAATCCCTTGTCTCTCTTCCCTTCCCATTCGCTTGCTACCTGATGATGCATCTTTTATAGAACACTATAAAAACTGCGAGGGTGCGATGTCAATTTCTGTTTGACACCGTATACCACTTAAGTTGTGAACTTGAAGTTATTAAACTTCAATTTAATCAGGTTTAAATTATCCTTGCCGCTTTCTTAGCTACACTTTTCATATACTTTGAGGCTATATAATTATATGAATACAAATAAAAAAAGACCTAATCTCATTAAGTACACAAAGCTACGTTGACTCCACACTATTTCTTATACAAAGCCTATAAAAGCTCATCAAGTAGTAATAACCTACATATTATAACTTTGTAATTATAAACTTTGAATAATTCAACTTCCGACTTGAAAAAATCTGGTAAACAAGATAAAACCGTTTTTGTAGATTCATCAGAACAAGGTCCTCACATGGGTCGTCCGCAGACGGTGACCCGTTCCAGCCTCCTGAGGGAGAGAACACAAAGCGCCAGTAATCTCAGTGCTGCCTGAGGCAGCCGTTTAAGCAGAGTTGTTCCTGCTCTACTTAAAACCCACTCAAACAATCCTTTACCAGGATGAAATTATAATTACATTCTCGACAGGAATAAATTCCACGCATTATACCTGTGAATCTGAACAATTTACCAAAGTACTTTGTAGCTTCAAACGCCCAAATTCTCTTCCAAACATTGAACGTCAAAAGTCGTAAAACACAAAGCACGCACGTTAAAATACCCTGTAGCGAACACCACAACAGTGCATGCACGACATTCTCTACACATTTTGGGAGAGGCACAATGTTTGCTCAAGCGAGAAAAAACGGACATAACAAGCAAGGACTTACTGCGCGTACCAACTGGTGAGACGCAACACTGCTTCCGGTCTAAACACCCCAACGAGGGGTTTTCTTACACGTTCACCTGTGTTAATTTCTGAATGAGCTATGCAACTTGTGGCATTAAATATAAGTCGTTTAAACTGCTTTAATCTATTCTAAAACATCCAACACTCAAGTACAGTATAGTTCACCGCTAGTAATGCAAATGCACGAATGAGATTAACGTCTGAGAGCGGGGTATAGAATACAGTCTCTTACTGTTAGAAACAATATGCTCGTTATGCACAGTACGAGGACGGGCCGCACAAATTCACCAGCCCTACAACTTCTCATCGTAATAAATCAATATTTCATAGGCCCTGACAAAGAAAAACAGGATGACACTTGTACAGTTTTTTAAGGCAAAACTTAGACTGTTATAATCAGAAATGTTTCAACATTTTTTTTTAATTTGAGAATCATACAGGTTAAAATGATTGTTCTCTTGATACAAATAAACGTAATGGGACTTTTCTAGCTACGTGGGTTGGAATCCCTTCTAACATCAACCCATTATATATCTGTTGCAGATCCCAGGAGTCATTATCCCTTGGACCCGTACCAGACCAGGCCTCCTAATTAGTGACTTGATTAATCAGACTCCTGGTGCCAGCAACACCAGCAGCCTGCAAAAATAGTTTCTTACAAGTATCTATTTAAAGAAGCAAATTTCATGAAAAGAATACAGGTGGACTGCAAAAAAAAGCTACAAAATGACACGGATAGACTGCAGCGAATAACAAAATAAATGATTATCAGACTTCGAACCCTGATAAGTGCAAGGTGATGAATATGGGAAATAAAAGTAACCAGTAACATCTAAATGTCAGGCTGCTGCCGGGCATTTAGATACTACTGTTCACATTCGTGAACATAAGAATAAGATAAAAACCACCACCTACCTGAGGTCAATATTAGAACAAGCCTCATCCGCATGGAATCCATGCTAATGATGCTTATTCTAATATGCTAAAATTAGTCCAAAAATTTACTATTAGGCGATCAAAATCCTGAATTGTGAGCGAAGAGACGATCCTCACACCAATGGAAAAAATAAAGGAACAGCGGAGATATTATCAAAAGAGATACGGATACGGAGAACGTAGATACTGTTTGAAAGGGGATGAGACAAGGCGGTGGGAAATTGAAAAAGTATTAGTAGAGATTAATGCAATACACAGGTTCATTTGTAACTCTGACAAAGTGCACAAGGCTAAAGTATCAAAGCACATCCCGGCCGCCCTGTTTCATTTCCACTGCAAAAGTCAACTCAGAGCCGGAATTACTCTCTGTCTTCGGCGCTCCTGGGAAAGTGAGCCATTCTTGAAGAATCTTTACGTGCTTCATCATTCCGCCTTCTGCCGATTTTAATCTTAGGAGTGGCTGCGTCTTCCGATGGCTGGTTGGATGTGTGGGTGTTCGGGCGTGTGTGAGAGCGAGGGTGTGCGATGTGTGGGTGTACACGATGTGGGTACACAACTATAAGCATACAGGTTTTTGGGTATAAAGCTATATGAATATACAGGTTTGTGGGTATACAGCTATATGAGTATACAGGATCGTGAGTGTACAGGTGTGTGTGTGTGTGTGGGGGGGGGTACGTGGATACGAGGACGTGTGGCTATATATTTGTGAGGGTGTGGAGGTGTACAGATGTGCTAGCGTGAAATTGCAGATGTGATTTTATTATGTCAAGTTCCTTTAGTAGTTTTATCACGTCTTCCTTTGTTATGTGGTCTGACCTGACTCCTGCTACCAGGTAGCTTCCCACATTCTTCTGAAGACTTCCCTCAACCTTCTGCTAACCTCTTGGCATACTTCATTGTCAACTTCCGTGAGTGCTTCACCATTCTTCTTGAACCTTATCATCTGGTCTTTTAAAGTTATCTTTCTTATGTGGCTTTGGAGTAACCATGGTTTTATTTTCACCTCTGATATTCAGTCATTTTCAAAATGTTTATCGGTTTCTCTTCGTATCCTCATATATTCTTTCCTAACTTTCTTTTGCTTTTCCCTCGGGTTTCTGCTGACAACATTCTCATTGGAGAAGCCAGGAATAGATTTTAAAAAGGTAGAAAAGGAATGATACATAATTCTTACGGATTCCATCACACACTAAATTAATTCTGCATGATAAAGTTGATAAATTAGCCTAAGAAAGTATCTTGAAGGAAGAGCTGAACAACCTTGGTTTCTCTGTGTTAAGCATCAGAAAAAATATTAGGAGGAAAGTAGATAATGAATCTGAATGTTATAGGAATGCAGAGAGAAGCCTAAGTAGATCTATAACTCACTATAAAAACAGAGTCGTCTAACTTACGCTATAGCAGCCAAGTTTATGCACGGTTACCGGGACACATGGCGATCTTGTATACACAGACGGTTATCAGACTAAATGTACAGTGACCTTATGACCACTTTCTTGAATACTATGTGCGTGACTGTCCACTAATACGGAATAAAGAATATTTAATAAAGAAGTATACAATACTGCATGATCACTGGTCTTTAGTGTTTCACCATACATGATTAACCTTAATTTATATTCGTTCAGGTTAAGCCTAGACAACTATTATTACCATCTCATTCTTATGATTTCCTTGAGATTTTGACAGTCTGGTTTCTTATAGGGGTCCAAGCTCTCTTAATTTCCCTATGGTTAAAATCTTATAACATGAGTAATTTAGTTTTGGTTCTTGCACGCTCCACTGCTGTCTAATATCTTACTTGGTGGTGTTTTAATCACACTCTCCTTGATCTGTTATTTGTTGGAAGATTATATACCAGTGACGTATTACTTTTCTTTCTCTGGATATTACTTAACCTTCTATACAGTATTTAAGTTCCCTTTCTCTCAAGAGTCAAGATTTTCCATTTTTTTTTTTTTTGAAATTTGCATATTTTTCTTACTATCTGATAGCCCTCTGGGAGTATCGCATATTGAATTACTTCTGTGAAATCAACTCTAGTCAAGATTTTCTCACCTTTTACTTGAAAACTCATTTTTTTTCTTCGGTGGCTAACTATAAACTAAGTATCACACTCATTTTTCTATCAGTGTTTGCTAGGCAAACTATTGTGTGTGGAGGTGGGATGAGACTTCCAATTAGTAGGCAGTACTAACAAACTCGCCCTACACTTCATTCTACATGTCATATTACTCCTCCCTACTTCATCCTCCACTTCCCCAATATTGCTTATGCCACTCTCATCCTGCCTACCTCGCCCTGCTCCCGCTCATTTTAAGCTATACCTTCTTACTCTTACCTACTATTTTATGATGACCTCACTGCCTCTGCGTTCCTCTTTCTTTGTTAATCTTTACCACCTCCATCTCCACTAGTTCTTTCCTTACCTACCCTCCCTACCACAGCCTTCAACTACAGCTATTTGTTTAGCTCATTCTCAACATTTCACCCTAACAAGTATTAATTTTACTTCATGTTTTGCACTCATATTCTGTGAGTACGAGAGGTGGAACCTAATAGTACAGGAACATTACAGCAGGCCTACTGGCCCATATATAGCAAGTAACAGATGTGAGGCAGCAGGGGTGAAGCAAGCGGAAGGCCCACTAGTTTCTGTAAGAGGGCATGAAGTAAGAGAGGTGAGGCAGCAGAGATAAGGCAGGAGTAGAATAAGAGTGAGGTAGGAGAACTGAGGCAGCAGAGGTGAGGCAGGGCAGACCCGCTAGTTTCCCTCACTATTGATTGTTGTCGTCTAGCTGGTGCGTCGCCGCTGTTATTACTGCTTAGTCACACACTCTAATTATAGCATAGTGAGCCTTTACCCCTAGCTGCTTCCCCATCAGGTGCTCCCACCCACACCACAACTGGTGCTCTACCACACCACACCTGCTGCACTCCCACACCACACCTGGTGCTCCCCCACCAGGTGCTCCCAACCACACCACACCTGGTGCTCCCACCCACACCACACCTTGTGCTCCCACCTACAACATACCTGGTGCTCCCACCCACACCACACCTGGTGCTCCCACCCACACCACACCTGGTGCTCCCACCCACACCACACCTGGTGCTCCCACCCACATCACACCTGGTGCTCCCACCCACACCACACCTGGTGGTCCCACCCATACCACACCTGGTGATCCCACTCACACCACACATGGTAGTCCCTTCCACTCTCAATGATGTGTGGAGTGATCCTCACCCCCATTTCAGACCACACCTGGCATTCACAGTCTGTCAAGCACCACCTGCCTTACCCACTTCCAGCACCAGCTGTCTTGTCTTCCACCACCTATTTTAGCACCTGTATTCCCCAGCTCTTGCCCATGCAGCAGACGCACGCCGCCGATTTTTTTTTCTTGCCATAGGTAGGACTAGCTGTCTTGGCCAACTGTCCAGTCTCACGCCACTACGCTAACTGCCACGCCCGATCATCAGCTATTGAGCAAAACGACTAACCACTGGTACCAATTATTCTCCCCTCTCACCATCTTACTAGTGTGTGACTTCCTGGAAGATGGTACATCACAACAAGCTCACAGAGTTATTATTAAAGTAAGGTGATATGCTATACACAACACACATCCGCTTTTACACCTGTTACAACAGCAAGTTAATCATGCGATCTCTCCTTCAATCACTTACTCTCACTTTTCCTGTCTCAAATAAAACACTGAAAACCATAAAAAACGTAACGGAACTGAAAAATGATTCCACGAAGATATACCGGTCAAACAAGTGGTTGTCGGAGTTCAACCGAAATAAGTGATAGGTTATGTAATTTTGGAAAGTGGAGGGAAGACCGAGATTACGTAAAGACAGGGAGAAGGGAAACTGCAAATATTGACGAAGATAAGAGGCTCTCTCAGAGCGCCACTGAATATTATCTCTCCATTTTCGTCTCCCAGCAAAATATCTCTCATCTCTTTCCTTCTCCAGTGTCACCGAATCTCTCATAGCGATGGTGTGGAGTCAACACTTTCTTAAGTCCTTTTCACCTCCATTCTGTCTGAGAGCTTAAGAGTCGCCTCGTCTATTTTTCATTATTCCAACTTTTTCTTTACTTTTAATAGGGACCTATTGCGCACTTTTTTTATTATTCTTCCTTCGCTGCCTTTCTTCTTCACCCTTTCTCCAGTCTCCTTTAAGAAGTGAAGTAGCATATCCTATATCTGTCAATTCCAATTATCTCTTTAGAGAAGGAACCCAATATTTCAACTCTATTTTTGGCTTTATCTGTTCTCCTCTGTTGAAGTGCATCATTATTTGCTCAGTCCTTAACTTCCTACGTTTCTTTGCATCCTTCCCTTCCACCCTCATTCCCTCCAGTGCCTGAGAAAGGGGACCTAATATCCAATATTCACTTTCCACCCCAGCCTTAATTTCTCCTACGACAAGGATGGAGGGCAGATATTCCCTCCCTTTCCACTAGCATAAAACGTGGGTAAATACGAGCCTATTATCTTATATGACTCAATATTTCATCGTGTTTCCCTACCCAACCTTTGTAGCGGGGAGGCCAGAGAGAAATGTACGGGGTGATGGGAGGGGAGGTGAGGAGCTGACCCTTCCCTCGCTATTAGCCCTAAACTAACGTAATAAGAGGGTGGGGGAGTCATATGCTCTCTTCGTCACACCTCTATCTTTTTTCCTTCCACCATCCTAACCTTCCTTCCACCATCCTACCCTTCCTTCCACCATCCTAACCTTCCTTCCACCATCCTATACTTCCCTCCACCATCCTACCCTTCCTTCCACCATCCTATACTTCCCTCCACCACCCTGGAGGTTACCTGGAGGTTATTCCGGGGATCAACGCCCCCGCGGCCCGGTCCACGACCAGGCCTCCCGATGGATCAGGGCCTGATCAACTAGGCTGTTACTGCTGGCCGCACGCAGTCCGACGTACGAGCCACAGCCCGGCTGATCCGGCACCGACTTTAGGTATCTGTCCAGCTCTCTCTTGAAGGCAGCCAGGGGTTTATTGGCAATTCCCCTAATGCTTGATGGGAGGCTGTTGAACAGTTTTGGGCCCCGGACACTTATGGTGTTTTCTCTTAGTGTACCAATGGCGCCCCTACTTTTTATTGGCGGCATTTTGCATCGCCTGCCCAGTCTTTTACTTTCGTAGGGAGTGATTTCTGTGTGCAGATTTGGGACCATTCCTTCCAAGATTTTCCAAGTGTAGATTATGATATATCTCTCCCTCCTGCGTTCCAACGAGTACAAGTCAAGTGCTTCCAAGCGTTCCCAGTAGTTAAGGTGCTTGACAGAACTTATACGTGCAGTAAAGGATCTCTGCACACTCTCTAGATCTGCGATTTCACCTGCTTTGTATGGAGATGTTAATGTACAGCAGTATTCCAGCCTTGCTTCCACCATCCTAACCTTCCTTCCACCATCCTACCCTTGCTTCCACCATCCTAACCTTCCTTCCACCATCCTACCCTTCCTTCCACCATCCTAACCTTCATTCCACCATCCTATACTTCCCTCCACCATCCTACCCTTCCTTCCACCATCCTAACCTTCCTTCCACCATCCTACCCTTCCGTCTACCATCCTACCCTTCCTTCCACCATCCTAACCTTTCTTCCACCATCCTACCCTTCCTTCCACCATTCTTCCCTTCTTTCCTTCCTTTTCACCATCTTACCCTTTCATCCACCATCCTCCCCTACCGCCGACCATCCTTCCCTCCATTCCACCATCCATAAATCCCGCCCACCATCCTTCCCTCCCGTCCACCACCTTCTCTCCCGCCCACCATCCTTCCATCCCGTCCATCACCTTCTCTCCGGTCCATCCTTCCCTCCCGTCCACCACCTTTTCTCCCGCTCACCATCCTTCCCTCCCGTCCACCTTTTCTTCCGTCCACTATCCTCCACTCACTTCTACCGTCATTCCTTCCTTTCCATCCTTCCCTCCCGTCCACCATCTTTCCCTCCCGTCCACCATTTTTCCCTCCCGCCCACCATCCTACCCACAGTGAGGGTACTGTTCCCCACCCACACTGAGGGGTACCGTTCTCCACCCACAATGAAGGTACCGTTCTCCCCCCACAATGAAGGTACCGTTCTCCACCCACAATGAAGGTACCGTTCTCCACCCACACCGAGGGAACAGTTCTTCACCCACACCGAGGGTAGCGTTCTTCACCCACACCTAGGGTACCGTTCTTCACCCACACCGAGGGTACTGTTCTTCACCCACACCGAGGGTACCGTTCTCCACCCATTCCGAGGGTACCGTTCTTCATTCACACCGAGGGTACCGTTCTTCACCCACACCGAGGGTACCGTTCTTCACCCACACCTAGGGTACCGTTCTTCACCCACACCGAGGGTACTGTTCTTCACCCACACCGAGGGTACCGTTCTCCACCCATTCCGAGGGTACCGTTCTTCATTCACACCGAGGGTACCGTTCTTCACCCACACCGAGGGTACCGTTCTTCACCCACACCGAGGGTACCGTTCTTCATCTACACCGAAGGTGCCGTTCTTTACTCACACCGAGGGTACCGTTCTTCAGCCAAACCGAGGGTACCGTTCTCCCCCCACATCGAGGGCACCGTTCTCCCCCCACACCGAGGGTACCGTTCTCCCCCCACACTCAGGATACGTCACTGTCATGAGCACCGCTCTACTGCTAACTGCTGCAACATACGTCACTTGTCACTAAAGCATGAGGCAAAGTAACTAGTACCACCGTACCACTACACAGAAATCACTCCCTACGAAAGTAAAAGACTGGGCAGGCGATGCAAAATGCCCCCAATAAAAAGTAGGGGCGCCATTGGTACACTAAGGGAAAACACCATAAGTGTCCGGGGCCCAAAACTGTTCAACAGCCTCCCATCAAGCATTAGGGGAATTACCAATAAGCCCCTGGCTGCCTTCAAGAGAGAGCTGGACAGATACCTAAAGTCAGTGCCGGATCAGCCGGGCTGTGGCTCGTACGTTGGACTGCGTGCGGCCAGCAGTAACAGCCTAGTTGATCAGACCCTGATCCATCGGGAGGCCTGGTCATGGACCCGGCCGCGGGGGCGTTGATCCCCGGAATAACCTCCAGGTAACCTCCAGGTAACCTGATAGCAACTCGTTAAAACTGCTCAACGAACAATGCGTAACAGACACACACACACACAAACGAGCATGGCAGTAATGCTATGATGGTGCCATGAAGCTGCATCAAAAAAATATGGCAGTACTGTTGTCATGGTCCCATTATGCAGCATCAAAAAAAAAATCCACAAAGATTTCATCAGATAAACTAAATTTTCATTAATTGTTTTAACTACTTCAGGAAACCTGAAAAAAAGTTTTAAGTTTGAAATTAAAATGTTTGGCTATAGCGCAGTGGTTATTATTTCCATATATGGAGAGCACTGTGGAGACAACCTCGCTCTTATATGGGTGTGAAGCTAGACATGTCATGAGGGCAATGTGTGGTGTTTAATAGCAGACAGACAGTACACAGACAGACAAATGGTTTTTAATAGACGTGCTGTTGGAGTGTGAGCAAAGTAACATTTATGAAGGGATTCAGGGAAACCGGCAGGCCGGACTTGA
>NC_091304.1:18765369-18775369 GCF_038502225.1 Cherax quadricarinatus | reverse complement strand
AACCGACCCGTTAGCACAAGCTATCAGGTCTAACTCACACCCACCCACATCTACTCATGTATTTATCCAACCTATTTTTAAAGCTACACAACGTTCTGGCCTCTATAACGGTACTTGGGAGTTTGTTCCACTCATCCACAACTCTATTACCAAACCAGTACTTTCCTATATCCCTCCTGAATCTGAATTTTTCCAACTTAAAACCATTGCTGCGAGTCCTGTCTAGGCTAGATATTATCAGCACACTATTTACATCCCCTTTATTTATTCCTGTCTTCCACTTATAAACCTCAATCATATCCCCCCTAATTCTACGTCTTTCTAGAGAGTGCAGTTTCAGGGCCCTTAGTCTATCCTCATAGGGAAGGTTTCTGATACATGGGATCATCTTTGTCATCCTCCTTTGTACATTTTCCAGAGAATTTATATCCATTCTGTAATACGGTGACCAAAACTGTGCAGCATAATCTAAATGAGGCCTAACCAAGGATGTATAGAGTTGAAGAACAACCTGAGGACTCCTATTATTTATGCTTCTTGATATGAAGCCAAGGATTCTATTAGCTTTATTGCGAACACTTATGCACTGTTGTCTTGGTTTCAGATTACTGCTAACCAGAACTCCTAAATCTTTTTCGCAATCCGTAATATTAAGATCTACATTATTTAGTTTATATGTGGCATGGTTATTGTCCTGTCCAACATTTAGAACTTTGCATTTGTCTATATTAAACTGCATCTGCCACTTCTCCGACCACTGCATCAGTCTATTCAAATCTTCCTGGAGTGCTCGAATGTCCTCGTCAGAATGAATTCGACGGCCTATTTTGGTGTCATCGGCAAACTTGCCGATGTCGCTCTTTATGCCCTCATCTATGTCGTTTATGTAGATTGTGAACAGCAGGGGGCCCAACACTGACCCCTGTGGAACACCGCTCGTGACGCTTCCCCACTCTGATTTCTCCCCATTTATGCAAACTCTCTGCTGCCTATTTGTCAACCATGCCTCTATCCAGGAAAAAATTTCTCCTCCTATTCCATGTGCTTTAATTTTCCTCAATAGTCTCTGATGTGGGACCCTGTCAAAAGCCTTACTGAAGTCCATATACACAATATCATATTCGTTACCATGATCTACCTCCTCAAATACCTTAGTGAAAAAAGTTAATAAATTCGTAAGGCAGGAACGTCCCTTTGTAAAACCATGCTGAGATTCGTTGATTAATTTATGCTTTTCAAGGTGGCTACGAACTGCCTCGGCAATTATTGATTCCATAAATTTTCCCACTATGGAGGTTAGGCTTATTGGTCTATAGTTCGAAGCTAAGGACCTGTCACCTGTTTTGAAAATAGGTATCACATTTGCCATTTTCCACTTATCTGGCACCATGCCAGTTTGTAGTGATATGTTGAAAAGATTAGCCAAAGGTGTGCTAAGCTCCTCTTTACATTCCTTTAGAACCCTTGCATACAGTTCATCAGGGCCTGGGGATTTGTTAGGTTTTAATTTATCTATTTGCCTAAGGACCATGTCACTTGTGACCCTAATAGTGCACAGTTTATTATCGTCCTGTTCTACATAATTTATCATTACTGGAATATCACTGGTATCCTCCTGTGTAAAAACTGAGAGGAAGTATGTGTTAAAAATTCTACACATTTCCTTATCACTGTCCGTGAGCTGACCCGAGGAACTTTTGAGTGGGCCTATCTTGTCCCTGATCTTACTTCTGTATACCTGAAAGAATCCTTTTGGGTTAGTCTTCGATTCTCTTGCAACTTTAACCTCATAATCTCTTTTTGCTTTTCTAATTCCCTTTTTTATTTCTCTCTTTAACTGAATATATCGATTTCTTAATTGCCCCTCTCCTCTTTTGATTTGCCTATATATGCCTCTCTTTTGACCAATCAGATATTTTAATCTATTGTTCATCCATTTAGGATCATTTTTGTTTGATCTGATTTCCCTATTTGGAACATAATTTGACTGAGCAGCTAGAACTATGCCCTGGAAAGCATCATATCGGCAACCATCACCACCTACCTGACCCCTAGTCAGGTCATTCCAGTTCAGCCCACCTAAGTAATTTTTCAGTCCTATGAAATCAGCCAAGCGAAAGTCAGGGACGGAGACTTGATTGCCATTATTAGGGGAATTCCATGATATGTTAAAACTGAGTGATTTGTGATCACTCTCCCCAAGCTCATCATTAACCTCAAGATTATTAATTAGTGTTTCCCTACTGGCAAGAACCAAGTCAAGGAGGTTATTTCCCCTAGTTGGCTCTGTCACAAACTGTTTTAAAAAACAATCCTGGATCGTATCAAGAAAGTCACCCGACTCTAAATTTCCTGTCAAATTGCTCCAGTCAATCTGTCTATAGTTGAAATCTCCCATTAGCACAACATTTTCGTATGTAGATGCCTTACGAATTTCGTCCCATAGAAGTTTACTGCACTCCCTATCAAGATTTGGGGCCCTGTAAATCACACCCAAAATTAGTTTTTCTCGGCCCTCGAGAAGCTGTAACCAAACAGATTCAGTGGCTGACGCTTCTAATTTAATATCTTGTCTAACACAACAATTTAAATTGTCTCTGACATACATCGCTACTCCACCACCTTTCCTGTTGACCCTGTCAGTGTGGAATAATTTATAGCCTTGTATGTGACATTCAGATGGCATCTCTCTATCTTTCAGATTGAGCCAGGTCTCTGTTATAGCAATAATATCTATGTTTCCTGCACTTGCAATTAATCTTAGCTCATCTATCTTATTTCTAACACTCCTGCTATTAGTATAGTAAACCTTAAGGGAGCTAGTCCCTTGCTGCCCTCTGCTGTCCCCCTTTGTTTTCTGACCTGTTCTATTGTCTTTATTTATAACTTCATGCTGAATGCCTTTTATACATTTACTGTTTCCAACCCTAGTGTTGCAACCTGCTTGTTTCCCACACACACCCATACCTCTATCTTCCATCAGTTTAAAATCATAGGCATTTCACCAATGGCCTTCTCAATCGAGTCTGCAAGTGCTACCACCCCTGCCCCAGAGAGATGAACCCCATCCCTTGCATACATATCATGTTTGCCATAAAAGTTGTTCCAGTTGTCAATGAATGGGATTGCAAGTTCCTTGCAGTATCTGTCTAGCCAGCAATTTACACCAATTGCCCTAGACAACCATTCATTTCCTACTCCCCTTCTAGGCAAGATGCTACATATGATTGGGATCCCTCCCTTAGACTTAATGAAATCTATAGCTGACCTGTACTTATCTAGCAGCTCTTCTCTCCTACCCTTCCCAATATCATTTCCACCAGCACTGAGACAGATAATGGGCTTGTTCCCATTACCTGACATGATATTATCCAGTCTGTTGACAATGTCCCCAACACCAGCTCCAGGGAAGCACACTCTATCTCTCATCTTCTTATTCCTATTACAAAAAGCACGGTCAACATATCTTACCTGAGAGTCACCAACCACAAGAATGCGCTTACCTTCATTAGCAGGGGCAGTAGTACCCTTACCTTCACTGGCCACTGAAGTACATTCATCCTGGAGAACAGAGAAGCGATTTCCTACCTTCAGATCTTCACTCTTAACTTTCCTTACTCTGATGCGCCTCCCATTACTGTGAACAACTCGCCACTTGTAGCAGGTGCTGGGCTGCACCTCACTGCTGGTACCCGTTGCTACCTCCCCACCTACAGCCTCCTCACAGTGAGAGACAGACTGCACCTCACTGCTAGAAGCCTCATTCCCCACATCTCCAACCACCTCACACTCTCTCCCAGGCCCATTGAGGTGGACCTTCAGCCTCCTAATCTCCTCCTGGAGAAGCAAGACCTCCTCCTTCAACTCTCCAAACTCAGTTTTTAAAACACTGCAGAAGCAAGCCATGCTTTGTAACCGTCCACGCTAATCCCCAAAGCAGCTCAGGGTCTGTGACCTCACGTGACGACTGACCATGTTTTTAAACTTGACCACTACTGTTGTCAGTATATTTACAAATATATTTGTACTCAAGTCTATTTCTAGCAAAGCATTATTTGTCTTTCCATGATAAACCATAGTACTGTTTACATGTGTTGGTAGCACGAGAAACAACTTCATAGTGATTTGCAGGAATACTTTTTACACAATCTATATTTGTCACAAAACACGAGAATGAACTCAGTTTAAATCGTAATAAACAACTGTAAATGGACGAATACGAGTCTACTCGTACACAATCTTTGGGCTCATTCCGGCGTTTTTCACAAGTCTGTGTGTGATGAGAGTATACTTCGCTGAAGCTGTTTCATTGAAAGGATACATCTGCATCTTGCTGTATTGTCTGCTTGGAAAACTTCTCTACATCATCACCTCTGTGTGTGATGGGCATCAACTTTTGTGACAGTTCTGTGTAACAACATTCATAAGTGTGTCCACAGTGTTTTTAGTATTTGGTAGTAAGTGTTATAGGCGTTAAAGCCCGAACCCTCTAGCCATAACCACACCGATCAATGCCCATACAGAAAAGAACCTACCGGTCCAGGACCCTACGACCAAGGCCCCACCGGCTTAGCACCCTCCGGCAAAGCCCCTATTAGTTCAGTACCCACCAGCCAAACTCCCACCAGTGTAGTCTCCTCCAAATATCCCCATTGATATACCTTTAATTTACCTTTGAAGAGTTTCGAGAGTTTAGGTACTCTCAGAGCCCGGCCATGGGTCAGGCTCGTCCGGTGCTTGCCTGATCAACCAGGCTGTTGCTGCTGGAGGCTCGCTGTCCCGCATATTCATCACAGCCTGGTTGATCTGGCACCTAGTGAAGATACTTGTCCAGTTTCCTCTTGAAGACTTCTACACTTGTTCCAGCCGTGTTTCTGATATATTCTGGTAAGATGTTGAATAGTCTGGGATCCCGGATGTTGATAAAGTGTTCCCTTATTGTCCGCACCGCACCCCTGCTCCTCACTGGGTTTATTTTACACTTCCTCCCATATCTTTTAATCCAGTGTGCTGTTATGGCAGTGTGCAGATTTGGGAGCAGGCCCTCGAGTACTTTCCAGGTGTATATTATACTGTGTCTGTCCAGCCCCCAAAGTATTACTTTCTCCATTAACATACTGGTATCCTACCAGACAAATTTAACTTGAATGCATGAAAATAGGAATAAGCGAGGAGGCAAACAAAAGACTCGTCTCACAACATGGGGTTTAAACATATTTGCCGTGTGCCTCTCTAAATATACATTAGAAAATATTCCACGAATTCAAAAATATGGCTGAATAAAAAGCAATAAAAGCAGGATTCGTGCCTTCCCCTTCAACGTGTGTGGCCAGATCAATATGGAAATATGGCTCGCACCGTAAAACTGCGCCCCTAGTGGAAGGAGGCTGTCGATTGTGAGCCGGACGTTGCACAGCAGCTACAAAAAGTGGGAAGGGAGCGCCGCGTGATCCACAGCGGCTTCAATGCCTGCCTCACCAATTTACGACCTCGAGTTTATGGTGAAGGCAAGACGTATGACTCACTGCAGCTCCAACTCGCCCTCCAAATACATCGTTCGTTTACTTAAGCGTTTACGTGAGTTCATTGCTAAACAATCTACGCTGACAATAAAAATACATCTGAAATGGGGGCGGCAAGTGATACAGCGGCGTTATTAACTATACGCTTATTATGTTTGATGCAAGGGCGGGCTGTCGACGGGGTTGCTAGATCTACTAAATAACTCCGACACACTAGGCATTAATAAAATCACCGTAAGATGGCTAATAATGACCTTTATTTCTTATCTATAAAACATTGTTAATATTTAAGTCATAGTATAATTTAAATTATAAATGCAATTGGTTCATAAACATTTTAAATAACTCCTAATTAACCAGAGGAAATTTAATTAATATGTTACAACTATGGATTAATATGAAAATATTTTCCGTTACTCGACATGCATTGGCCAAGCAAACTCTGTATGTTATTGATCAACCCACTAAATACAGGAGGTGGAATTAATAAAGAGAAGCTGAGCTTGCTGTACTGACACAGTACTCACTACTGAGCAGTCTGTGAATGTCAAATGGCACAAGCAGTATTTTTCACAAGATCTGAACACTATGGAGGAAAGCATAATGGGACAATTACAAAGAACTTTATTTCCTTTTTTATATGACTATTCCCCTTTGTGAAAAAAAAATCCTATTTTCTACCCACAGTTTTGATGTTACCCCACAAATAGTGTGTTTTCCCCCAATCTGGCAACCATGGTTGTCGAGACGTGACACAAAGTGAAATGCATACACCTGATGCAGGATGGGTACCACATCCGTGTCTTCAGCGCTGCATGACCTACTACAAGGAACCAGAAAACCTGATAGTTTTACTGTATTTGTTTGACGTGTGTATGTGTGTGTGTGTGTGTGTGTGTGTGTGTGTGTGTGTGTGTGTGTGTGTGTGTGAGTGAGTGAGTGAGTGAGTGAGTGAGTGAGTGAGTGAGTGAGTGAGTGAGTGAGTGAGTGAGTGAGTGAGAGAGAGAGAGAGAGAGAGAGAGAGAGAGAGAGAGAGAGAGAGAGAGAGAGAGAGAGAGAGAGAGCGACTCTCTCAAGAAGAAAAGGAAAGAGGAGGAGAAAAAGGAACTAGAGTAAAGATGAAGACAGGTCACCAGAAAGACACTGATTTTTGCCCTAACAGGAGACGGACGCCACCCGGCCTCTACTAATGAGCGTCTCCAGGACAAAAACAGTAGCTAATATGACAGCTCGACTCACACGAATACCGAGCACAATGACGTCGCCAGACACGACCAGAACGATGCGTGGATAAGGAGTCGACCAAGGAACACAATTTAAAAAATAATATACGCAGTCATAAAACCCTCAAAACATCAAGACGTAATAAGGACTCTAATAATAATCACGAATAAACAAATTGTCATCAAATCACATAAAAGCAGTAGTAAGAAACTCGAATGCTATACTGGCAAACCTCCAAATAGCTTTAATATTAAAAAAGCTTTACTGGACGCGTTAGACCAACCTTGGCCTTTGCAGCTATAGTAAGGTGTCTACATTAAAAAAAAATGTAGTTAAAACTGAAAAGGTTAAAAAAAAAAATACAAAATTGCCTTCGAGACACATGAACTACGAAGACAGATTCAAAACATTGAAAAATGCCGTCGTTGGTAAATATGGGGAAAATTGAAGACAGGGTGAACACATACAATATCATAAAAAGGATACGAGAAAACAAATAAAAGAAGGAATATTTGGTGTCCTCGAGGGAAAGAACGAGAACCAGTATTTGTTAACAAAGACGAATGGGAAGTGGCAAGAAAATGGTTCGATAGTATTTCTTTTTGAAGTGGCAGGCTGCTGGATGAGTTCCGAGACAAGGTAGTTTTGTCATACAACCGCTATAAATATTTAATACAACTATGTGACAAGCCCAATACCGATAACAGGAGGCCATTAGTATACTTATGCTCCTAAAACAACAAATAATAAATTTCAATGTCTCTATCAATCTCAAACAAATACACACCCACACCAAAACACACACACACACACACACACACACACACACACACACACACACACACACACACACACACACACACACACACACTACCTTTGATCCTCGCACACTTTGTGAGAAGACCGACATTTTCAATATACATTTCTAAAAGTAAAAACAAAACAAAAAATTATTCCAAGCCCTTTTGCCTACACATGAACCGTTTAAAGTTGTGTGGGAGTCGGTATGCAGCAGCAGTTTAAGTGTGTAAACGCCGGAGATGTTACGACCTGCTGTTCCAACATAATGAGAGGAACGACACCAATAGGTGAGCACAGGTCAACGCTGCAGGAGAGCCACGCACTCCTGTTTAAAGACTACAAAGAAACGGGGAAGGACAGGACAGGAAGAGGAGACGATGAGTTTTTTTTATTTAATATACTCAATACATTAGGAACATGTTTTATCCTATTCTCTATAATAGTTACACAGTGGGAATAAACGTCAGCTAAGTTTCCTATCATATTCTATCACACTGGAGGAGGGGGGAGGAGAGGGTGGTTCTTACACAGTCACCTTGAGCTGTGAAATTACAATTAGGCAAAGTTTAAGTAGCTACGGGAATTTCAACTTTTCGTTCCAGCAAAACGAAAGAAAACATAATAAAGCAAATGGTGTGAAACTTCGACAAATATCAGGGGTAGATAATGAGAGCGTTCAAAACAAGAAAAATAGTGCCACTAATAATAGTGCTACTAAAATTTCTCATGTTCTCTTCGATTAACGTACTGTTCGGTGTTGACGGCATCATTAGGGAAGACGTCAGAGCTTGAACAGATACAGATCGTTTACAGGTCTATATCGAGTCATTAAAGCACTTGGATTATGGGGTAAGCCTAAAGGTTCTCAGAAAGATACATGATACCTGAGGGTCTACTCCCTAACCTACGGAGTAACATAACGTACAGGAGTGAAAGATAAGGGAGAAAGTGTAAAATAAACCAAGTGAAAGGCAGGGGTGCCGTCGGTACAATATGAAAATATATCAACGTCTATAGCACTAGATTATTCAACATTCTACCAGCAGGTATCAGAAATACTGCCGGGAAAAGTGTACACATATACAAATATGGACATATATATATATATATATATATATATATATATATATATATATATATATATGTATATATATATATATATATATATACATACATACATATAGAAGCTAGAAGACTGTTGAGTAGACTTCAGGATGTACATGTTTATAGAGGGGCCACAGATATATCAGATCACTTTTTAGTTGTAGCTACACTGAGAGTAAAAGGTAGATGGGCTACAAGGAGAATAGAAACATCAGGGAAGAAAGAGGTGAAGGTTTATAAACTAAAAGAGGAGGCAGTTAGGGTAAGATATAAACAGCTATTGGAGGATAGATGGGCTAATGAGAGCATACGGGCAATGGGGTCGAAAAGGTATGGGGTAGGTTTAAAAATGTAGTGTTAGAGTGTTCAGCAGAAGTTTGTGGTTACAGGAAAGTGGGTGCGGGAGGGAAGATGAGCGATGGTGGAATGATGATGTAAAGAGAGTAGTAAGGGAGAAAAAGTTAGCATATGAGAAGTTTTTACAAAGTAGAAGTGATGCAAGGAGGGAAGAGTATATGGAGAAAAAGAGAGAGGTTAAGAGAGTGGTGAAGCAATGTAAAAAGAGAGCAAATGAGAGAGTGGGTGAGATGTTATCAACAAATTTTGTTGAAAATAAGAAAAAGTTTTGGAGTGAGATTAACAAGTTAAGGAAGCCTAGAGAACAAATGGATTTGTCAGTTAAAAATAGGAGAGGAGAGTTATTAAATGGAGAGTTAGAGGTATTGGGAAGATGGAGGGAATATTTTGAGGAATTGTTAAATGTTGATGAAGATAGGGAAGCTGTGATTTTGTGGACAGGGCAAGGAGGAATAACATCTTGAAGGAGTCAGGAAGAACCAGTTGTGAGTGTGGGGGAAGTTCGTGAGGCAGTAGGTAAAATGAAAGGGGCTAAAGCAGCTGGGATTGATGGGATAAAGATAGAAATGTTAAAAGCAGGTGGGGATATAGTTTTGGAGTGGTTGGTGCTATTATTTAATAAATGTATGGAAGAGGGTAAGGTACCTAGGGATTGGCAGAGAGCATGCATAGTTCCTTTGTATAAAGGCAAAGGGGACAAAAGAGAGTGCAAAAATTATAGGGGGATAAGTCTGCTGAGTATACCTGGTAAAGTGTATGGTAGAGTTATTATTGAAAGAATTAAGAGTAAGACGGAGAATAGGATAGCAGATGAACAAGGAGGCTTTAGGAAAGGTAGGGGGTGTATGGACCAGGTGTTTACAGTGAAACATACAAGTGAACAGTATTTAGATAAGGCTAAAGAGGTTTTTGTGGCATTTATGGATTTGGAAAAGGCGTATGACAGGGTGGATAGGGGGGCAATGTGGCAGATGTTACAGGTGTATGGTATA